>NW_015507892.1:5203-8755 GCF_001515645.1 Sinocyclocheilus grahami | reverse complement strand
TTCTGCTGACCTTTAACAGATCACTGGAGAAGTGTGAAGATCCCTCTTGCTTCAAACACTCCATCTCCATCCCAAAGAAATTTAAAATCACAGGACTTAATGGAGGGTGCCAAACTCAGCTCCTGAAGGGCCACAGTTCTGCAGTTTGGTTCCAACACACATACCCGTAGTTTTCAAATAATCCTGAAGAACATGATTAGTTCTTCCAAGAACTGAGTTTGGCATCCCTCACTTAAAGAGATACTCCACCCAAAAATGAAAATTCATATCATTTACTCACCCTCATGCCGTCCCAGATGTATATGACTTTCTTTCTATAAATGAACAACCTCTGGGACGTATCACCTGTATTTTCTGTGCTTGTTGCTCTTTCCTTTCGTGAATCTGCTTGTTAACTGCAGGTGTTCATAGGGCTACACAGTTTTAGGGGAAAAATCTAATTGCAATTTTCCTGGTTTTAAAAGAAGGCCCAAAATGTTGTGCCTATATATTAATATGACTAATAGTAATTAGTATGATCATTTATAATTGTTAAAGAAAAATATTATTAATAAATATAAATATTGTTAAATAGAATTATTACTGTTGGAATGGCACTTTCTCTATTAAAAATAAAAAAGAGCATATCAAGGACGGTATTTATTTCACTAATTTACAGGGTATATGCAGGATTTTTAAAAGAAAATGTATGGCTTTTTATTGGATTTCAGCTGCGTAACAAGAACATGACCAATTTAAGTTTTTAGGACAACTAAACTATCAATTTAAACAAAAATTTACCGTCAACTACAGACGTTGCATCCATCGATTCCGCCATGTTTCTCATTGACACGCCCCCAACTCGGAAACTCAGGGCTTAAAGAAAATTTCGAGTTTCCCACTCATAATAACGAATTTGTGGTGGCATTCATGTGCATTCAACTCGTAAATACGATCTATCCGACATGGCTTGAACGCACCATTAGCCTTTTGTTGGACTGACCACCTGTCCAGGGTGTTTCCCTGCCTATGGTCCAAGATGCTGGCAGATAGCATTTCACCTGCCTGATTAAAACGTTCTGCTGACCTTTAACAGATCACTGGAGAAGTGTGAAGATCCCTCTTGCTTCAAACACTCCATCTCCATCCCAAAGAAATTTAAAATCACAGGACTTAATGGAGGGTGCCAAACTCAGCTCCTGAAGGGCCACAGTTCTGCAGTTTGGTTCCAACACACATACCCGTAGTTTTCAAATAATCCTGAAGAACATGATTAGTTCTTCCAAGAACTGAGTTTGGCATCCCTCACTTAAAGAGATACTCCACCCAAAAATGAAAATTCATATCATTTACTCACCCTCATGCCGTCCCAGATGTATATGACTTTCTTTCTATAAATGAACAACCTCTGGGACGTATCACCTCTATTTTCTGTGCTTGTTGCTCTTTCCTTTCGTGAATCTGCTTGTTAACTGCAGGTGTTCATAGGGCTACACAGTTTTAGGGGAAAAATCTAATTGCAATTTTCCTGGTTTTAAAAGAAGGCCCAAAATGTTGTGCCTATATATTAATATGACTAATAGTAATTAGTATGATCATTTATAATTGTTAAAGAAAAATATTATTAAATAAATATAAATATTTTAAATAGAATTATTACTGTTGGAATGGCACTTTCTCTATTAAAAATAAAAAAGAGCATATCAAGGACGGTATTTATTTCACTAATTTACAGGGTATATGCAGGATTTTTAAAAGAAAATGTATGGCTTTTTATTACCCTTAAAGGGTTAGTTCACCCAAAAATGAAAATTCTGTCATTAATTAATCACCCTCGTGTCGTTCCAAACCTGCAAGACCTTCGTTCATCTTCAGAACACAAATTACGATATTTTTGATGAGATCCAAAAGCCCTGACCCTCCATAGACTGCAAGGGTCCTACCCTGGTCAAGGCACAGAAACGTAGTAAGGACATCGGTAAAATAATCCATGTAACATCAGTGGTTCAACGTAATTTTATAAAGCTACGAGAATACTTTTTGTGTGCAAAGAAAGCAATAATAATGACTTTTTTCAACAATTCTTCTCCTCCTCATCTCGTCTGCCGCGGCATGCCGCCATTGTGGAGAGGACAATGTTTACATGCAGAGGAAAGCACGCACATGCGTCATGAGACTCTCCACAATGGCGAAGCTGCAGCAGACGGGATGAGGAGGAGAAAAATTGTTGAATAAAGTCGTTATTTTTGTTTTCTTTGCGCACAAAAAGTATTCTCGTACTTTCCTAATAAGGCTTACTGGAGATGAGAATCTGT
The DNA here is from genome assembly GCF_001515645.1 of Sinocyclocheilus grahami. NCBI lineage: Eukaryota > Metazoa > Chordata > Actinopteri > Cypriniformes > Cyprinidae > Sinocyclocheilus > Sinocyclocheilus grahami. The sequence continues at coordinate 6,461 of NW_015507892.1, read as the reverse complement.
CTTCAGAAAGCATGCTCAAACTACTGCAAATGAAACTCAAAGTTTGCCATCTCGTCTTGAAGTTGAACAGATTCATATTCATTAAAAGTGAGGTACGCTAAATTTCTCTCAACATTGTTGATGACACTTTCAGTGTTGATGATGTTTACATGGACAACTTTTATTTCAATCGAAATGAAATCATTGATTTCTGGGACAGGGTCGTAAAAATTCTGTCTTAATCCATTATTACCCATCATTTTAATGTTCATATTTTAATTATAATAACACATTTAATTTTTGTTATTGTAAAAGCTTGTATTTTTGTTCTCATTTTCATGTTTAAAAATGAACCTACAGGACGAGCATATAGGCTTATGCATTTATTTATTTATGAAGGGAACGGATTAACAGACTGTGCGTTACTTTTCATGTTCAACACCGCAGTGACAGCAGAGGCCACTAAAAACAACTAAATATGCTAGGGCTGGGTAAAACAAAAAAAACAATTTCTCGATTTTAATAGATTCTCATTTTTATGAACCAATATCGATTCTTAAATCCCAATCGATGCTGTTTTCAGTTGATGAATGAACAGTACATATAGTGCGCCTCCCATCCATTTGATATGATACAGTCTCAGATTTCAAATTCTGTCCATTTTATTAGAAAATTCAAGCAATAAATACCGTTTTGGCACCCTTTAATGTGGTGTGATAGATCGCTGTAGACACCTCAGATCAAGCGAAGCGGCAGCGCACGTGAACTGATCATCTCTTTCACTTTACTACTAGTGGGTACTTGCCTGTGCAGAATCAAACGCATAGTAAAAGACGTTTTATTTTTGTTCTAGAGCTGATGATCCCGCACTCTGCTGCCACACTAGAGTGCACTCGCCACCAACTGGACAGGGGTGGGAATTACAGTTTCGAATTACAATAGATCACCCTTAGTGTAATCTGTCAAAGTGACGGACAGCCTTCAGTCACTGATAAAAAAATTCCGTCAATGACGGAAAATTTTCGGTTAATGCGACCTCTGACTGCCACACATCTGGTTTTCACCCACCTGTTTACGTTCACTTAAGCCATAACTGACTGTATTTATGTGAGATACTCCACACAATGGACATTTTGACAACTGTTCAGGCACAAATAGAACTGATCGCGTGCCGTCTGAGAGAACTGGGATAGCGGGGCGCTTCTGTTGTGTGTCATTCAGCATGATTCCGCTTTTTTGAATATGGATATTTTTCTTACTAAAACGCATCGATTCGCTA
>NW_015507892.1:4669-5193 GCF_001515645.1 Sinocyclocheilus grahami | reverse complement strand
ACTGATCATCTCTTTCACTTTACTACTAGTGGGTACTTGCCTGTGTAGAATCAAACGCATAGTAAAAGACTTGTGACAGTTTTATTTTTGTTCTAGAGCTGATGATCCCACACTCTGCTGCCACACTGGAGTGCACTCGCCACCAACTGGACAGGGGTGGGAATTACAGTTTCGAATTACAATAGATCACCCTTAGTGTAATCTGTCAAAGTGACGGACAGCCTTCAGTCACTGATAAAAAAATTCCGTCAATGACGGAACATTTTCGGTTAATGCAACCTCTGACTGACACACATCTGGTTTTCACCCACCTGTTTACGTTCACTTAAGCCATAACTGACTGTATTTATGTGAGATACTCCACACAATGGACATTTTGACAACTGTTCAGGCGCAAATAGAACTGATCGCGTGCCGTCTGAGAGAACTGGGATAGCGGGGGCGCGCTTCTGTTGTGTGTCATTCAGCATGATTCTGCTTTTTTGAATATGGATATTTTTCTTACAAAAACGCATCGATTCGCT
>NW_015507892.1:0-1382 GCF_001515645.1 Sinocyclocheilus grahami | reverse complement strand
TTTAATCTGTATTTATGTTCTACTGTTAGTGTTATCTGTATGCACCAAGGGTCTGAGAGTAACGCAATTTCAATTCTCTTTGTGTATGTGCTGTACATGTGGAAGAATTGACAATAAAGCAGACTTGAACTTGATAATGTTAAACATTCAGTATTAACAGCTGTATAGCTGATGTGCGCGAGCTGAAAAGCAAAGCACGCTGAGTGGATTGAGCGCGCGGCGGTGCAGATGTGCGAGCTTGTCGAGTGAATATACCTTTCTCACAGACATCACTGGAAAGCTTGTAGTTCGGTCGGATGTGTCAAAAACAAGTAAGTAAAACAATGCACAAGTTACGTAACGGTTGGGAGGGAGAGAGAGAAAGAGAGTGAGCGCACGCACTTCTGTTGTGTGATCATTGATGTTCACTCACTCAGCACACGCATCATTTGGATTAAAACTAAATCGTAAAAATAAGACCATTTATAGGGGTATTCATTATAAACATAATTTATTTTCAACCTTAGTCATACACGACTTTTTGGTGAAAGTGAATCTAGCAGCCTGTGTGAAATGGAACTATGAAACTACTTGTCCCACTCATTCTGCACCAGTACAAATACATGCACGCGTTGCGTGTTTTGCTTGCTTGATAATGTTTGTGCATTATATGAGTGGCTTTGGAATATAAATCGCAGCACGTTTCAGATGAAACCCCCTCCGACCTCTATTTCTGAAAATATCAGTTAGGAGATTTATAACGAGTGGTTCCCTGCATTATTACAGCAAAGCGCATGATTACAGCTGCTGCAATGGAGCAGCTCTAATGCTATTAAATTAAAGATGATGTATCATAGAGCAAAAAGAGTGAAAGTAACAAAAACTTGTAAAATACATTTTAATGGGCATAATTAAGTGTGAAAATAACTGAATAATTTTTGGTTTGACTGTATATCCTTCGGAGACCAGATATCATTTTTGATATTTTTTTTACTAGTGGGTGCACTATTGCTCATTTATGTAAAGTGAGGATAGCAAAATAAAAGTAAACTGTGACAAATTATACCTAAACATTCTTCATACAGTGGACTACCAGTAAAACTGATACAACTTTGGGACCAAAAAATATTCAAACCGAGTCTGGGAAAAAAATTTGAAGTTGAGGATTGCACAAACCTGGATGACAGAATGCCCAGGAGACTACAGGCTGTCATTAAGGCTAAAGGTTGCCCGACTAAGTATTGATAGTTGTGTAAATACTGTCATACTGTCTGAATAATTTTTGGTTGATTGATAGAAAGGTATGTAATGGATTACAACGTTATCTAACATTATCAAGCTGAATTTGTTCTGACACCGTTAAACTCTGAGTTTTTGTCATATTTTATTACCATGTTCTAAAC
>NW_015507891.1:36987-39080 GCF_001515645.1 Sinocyclocheilus grahami | reverse complement strand
TAACAGCGCCACCTATTGGTCAAAAGTGATAAGCCAATAAATCATGTTACTAGAGGTTGTATTTATGATTTTTCAGCCATTTTGACTAGAATCATGCTAAAATGGCTTCACTCATTTCTGCAGTTGGTCTGATGCTTGCTTCTGTAGTGCTTTGCCCCATAATTGCTGCTTGCAGCTATATTTTTAAGTGTTATCATTATTTAGTATGAAATAACATTTCATCAAGTAAGACATTTTTTTCAATTGGTTTTATTATTCACTGTATAGTAAGCTATAGATTTTTTACTCTTTACTAAGTGTAATTATGAACTTCCCTCTATAGAAACAAAATGATGGACTTTCATAATAACAATAATACATTTGTTAATTAAAAGCTTCAGCTTCGAACTGTATATTCTCTCCCCGAGCTGTATATGTGACAGTAATGAACATTGTAACATTTCTAACATGACTAAACAGTACTCTAAACAAACACACAAAGAAATAATAAAAAAAAAACATAAAAAATTAAATAAAAGCAAAAAAGAACAGCAATCCATTGCATATCAAGAGTGATCAGGTTTTGGAGTTTTTTAAGCTACCCCAAACATTGGAGATTGCACAATACCAGATGTCATAAAATGACAAAACTCTTCGTATTCCTGACCAATGGGCAACTTCAATGTGATGGTGCATGTGTTTGCTTCTGGGAACATCCGCCAGTTGCCATTTAGGTTCTCGTGAAGAAATGTGATATTGGGATTCTCCTTGAATCCAAATACAGGTATGGCAGATGCCCCGGAAGCAAACACAAGCACATCCTCAAGGGTGACTTTAATTTTGTCCCCACCATCCACCTCCTCTGCAGCATCTCCATCTGCAACAACAAAAAAGCTAAGCATCAATATAAAAAAAGGGAAAAAAGAAAAGAAAAAGGGACACAAAGATTCAAATAATTAATTATGAGTCTAAACATTTTTTTCCACAGTCGCACATGTAAGAATCTATAGTCTGCCCCGACCCAGATTCCACTCCACAATATGTTTGATCATGCTCATTTCCCAAAATGGCTTAATTATTATAGAGAAGAAGAAAGTCAACAGTTATGTTGTTTCTGGACCATTTGGGATGATTGTAGAATGGGAGTGGGTGTGGACACCGAGAACCACCTCAGACAAAGGGGTGTCAGAACTCAGAACTTCATTAACATACAGACTACAGCTGTTACGACAGGAGCAACTTCATTTACATTAAGGGTGGTAAACTGTAACCGTATAAAAGGTTTGAGTTTAGGATGTTCGGGGTTCATTCAGACTCCGTTGAACCTAAGGTGCAACATGTACTTTGTCACTGCCCTGCTGCAATAAACATCTTCATCAAGATCTTCAATGTCCTCATCACTTTTTCTTACACACAGTAATTTGTAGTGGCAAATGTGCAGTGTAGAGCCCTGGATATATAATACAGGTATCAATTTTTTACGCTGTGCATCAATACGTTATATTGTTTGTCATGTGATTGATGCATTGATTCATATCAATGAATCATTATACCTCTACTTAGGAGCCATAACAGAAAAAGACTTGCCGGCCATTGATGATAAACATACACAAAAAAGTTCACACCCAGAAGATCGGAAGGAGCTAGACTAATGAGTGACTTAAGAAGATGTAGCGAATCAGCTCATGGGGAAATATGAATAATTAATCATAACTAGATATAATTAATTATAAATATTTAGATCCGCTGTAGATATTTAGCTGACCTCTCAGGGTCAACTGTCTTGTCAATTCTAAGAACGTTAATATCCTGGTTAAGGGAAATAACTTCCTTGCTGTACAATTCTACAAAAGCTTGTAGCATAAATCTGCATGATTAAGTGACTCCAGTTATGAGCAAACAATGAACAACATCAAGTGTGATACAAGTAAGGTTTTATTAACTACATAAACACTTAAACTAGTCCAACATACTACATAAACACATAAACTGGTCTAACACACACATAAACACATAAACTGGTCTAACACGCATACACAAACACACACAGTTTGTATAGGAAAGGGTTCAAGCTTAACCCTTTAAAGAGAAGAGAAATAAGAATATGAAGTTAT
>NW_015507891.1:34907-36942 GCF_001515645.1 Sinocyclocheilus grahami | reverse complement strand
GAAACATCAGATTCTTAGTTCAAACACACCTTTGTAAAAAGGTGCAAATGATACCTAATGTATCAATTAATAAGACTAAGTTTGATAATTGCATGTCTCGTCTGTCTGAAAGAAAGGCTTGATGCAGTCTGAAGGTCCCAGTTGATCTTTGCTGAAGTTGGTTGATGAAAAAGACCAGTTTGAGTCAGAGAATCTTGGTGAATGGAAAAGTCAAGGCCGAAGGCTGGCACGTACTTAGGGGGTTGCAGAAGCGTTCTAGCTCATGTCTTCATCTTAGAATCTAACCCGAACCACAGACTCTGGGCGGGTCACATGGGGTGATGCCTTTAAGGTCGGAAAAGATCCCCGCCTCTCAAGATGGGCTTGTCCAATGAGAAAGGCAGAAATTCCAAGCGGGAGGTTGCAATTGCTGGAGGGTTTTACGACCCTTTGTGTGAGGGCATGGTAATTTGCAAATGAAATTCGCTTGGGGTGTTGATGCACAAACTAATAAAGATTCTTAGAACACTAATATGTTGATGATCCAATCCAGCCAGTGACCAACTGTAACCTCCTCCAAGGCTCTCCTGTTAGTTCCTCTCGGGGAGTAATGTACTGTGAAGAGGTCCAGCAAGGAGGCAGCTGACAAGGTGGGGGGGCCACCACAAAAGAGTTCCTCCATAATGGAAGAGTGCTCCTTTATGGCATTTAGCACCCCCAATGTCTCCAGTCCTTCTTTCAGTCTTTCAATCAGATAAGTACATATGGTGTCAGAATCAAACATTTCTTAATCATCAGTAGAGTTCTATCAATATTTGATATGCAACACAAGTGTACAAGTCTCAAATTTATGAAAACTTGACCACTACAGTGAAAGTTGTTTTTACCTTTAATTTTAACACCATCATTAGTATTAAGAAAAAATGGGTGATCAAACAGGTAATCTTACTGTTTGAGAGGCATCTCCATCCTTCCTTCCAGATAGTATGTTAGTGCTGCATTGACAAGATCCTGTCATTCTTCAAGAGTTGAAACCTTGCTTAAGGCACCGAGCATGTGGAGACTGTTTGAAGCCTCCAACATGGCTGTGTGTGCCTCCCGTAATGGGGTCTGGTCTGATTTAAGGAAATGAGGAAAGCACTAATTGTGTAGAGCTATGAAAAGTAATTGGTGGAAGAAATATTAGTTACTTTAGTAAAATAGACCCCCCCCCCCACCCCACCCCATTAAAAAAAGATTTTGACCTTGAGGTTAAGTTGTTAATGACATTCAAATTCAACTTTTGACATCTTAAAGACCAAAAATAGTATTATTGACAAATATATTTATTTAGTCATTTATCAGACACTTTTATCCAAAGCGACAAACAAATGAGGACAACAGAAGCAATCAATTGTAGTATTAAAACAACTAAAAACAGATCCAAAACTAAAAGCCAAAACTTTATAAATACTACCTATACACATTTTAAAAATAAATAAATAAAATAAAAATGACAAATGCATACAACAAAATTTCAAAACTTAACATTTAAATGAAAAATGGGGTTGTTAAATGGGTTATTTAGGAAAACGTTGCCATATGGCAACAGTGTACCACAATGGAAAATGGCCAAAAAAGTAGTTTTTCTATTAAATTATGATTTTCTTTTCTATTTAAATGGTCATTTCTTTTAGATATTGATAGATTTTTATACTTGGAACTCATGCAAACCAAAAGTAAGTAGGTTCCTATCATTTAACCTTCAAAATGGTACTTAAAAGTATTATAATAATGCTTGCAAACGGACAAAAAAATGCGCTTTTGTACCATATATGCATATCAAATTCATCAGCTTTTTATTGTTTTACATCCAGAAACTTTCCAACAACAAAAACAAGTCTTTCTGAAAGTATTTTATACAAGTAAATATATGGTAGCTTGGAACATGAAAACATAAGAACTTCAAAAATACAGGTATAACGATAGGCGGCTCCCTGAAGTAAAGTGTGTGTGTTTTCCCAGTCCATCCATGTGCACATGTCTCAGTCCAACTCATGTCACATTTCATGGCATC
>NW_015507891.1:34115-34890 GCF_001515645.1 Sinocyclocheilus grahami | reverse complement strand
AACCTGACTTGATCAGGCACACTGGGGGCCACTGGGCCTCTTCTTTGTTTCCCTTGCAGGGTTCCTGCCATGTTGTGTATTAGAGGTCTTCCTTAACGCTTGAGGCTGCTGGCTTTGTTCTCTCTGCAGAGACAGTGGGCAATTTCGGTCTTGAACTTGAGCAAACTGAGCTTTTCTTGGACCCCTAGAGCTCTGCAGTCTCTTCGGTAGAGAAGCCATGCCTGCACAGCTGTAAGGTCCAGCATGTGGAATACAATACGAAGGTACCATTTCTTTGAACTTATTTTTGTGCGATAAAGAGCAATCAAGGAGTCTAGCAGGTCAACTCCCCCCATACTTTTGTTGTAGACAGTAACAATGTTCGGACAAGTCACTGCCACAACCTCATTCCTCTTCTTGTCCCATCTCTCCACCATTGTTGTTGGGTTGGCAGCAGAAAAGGTGCTCAGGAGAATGACTGAGTGGTTGTCGAACCATTTCACGGCCCTGACTGTCACGTTGTCATGTGAGGTCTGCTTTTCCTCAAAGGTTCCACGTCCCTTGACCTTTATTTGTTTGTCCTCCATGAAGGTGCAGCCAGCAAGACGATTGAGACGAACAGTTCCAACACTGTGGATCTTCAGTTTTTCCAGTCGAACTTTGAGGTCGATGCTAGTGAACCCGTTGTCAAAAAACAATTTATGGGACATATTGCGAGGGATGACAGTGGCAAGCTGTAGCACCACATTCCCACTTGCTCCAATGTCAGGGAACCCATCCACTGGATAAACAGGGC
>NW_015507891.1:32369-32693 GCF_001515645.1 Sinocyclocheilus grahami | reverse complement strand
CAATGCAGGGAATGAGAAGAGGGTAGCATCTTCAGTTTCAGGTTTCTCCCTCACACCTTCAGCACTCAGAGCGTGGATTCCCAGAAGTCTCTATTTTGTAAATATGGGCCTTGTAAAAAGCTAAAGGAGTTTATGGTGCTTTGGCTACAGTCTGTAGTTCTGGTGTGGATTATCAAGCATGCATGTCACTTCTGCAGGCTGCATCTTACTGCGTGAGATAAAGTGTCACTCTTTTCACCGCTTTTGCCGGCTCTGAGACACTTGCATGTTATATTCCCAGCTCTTTTTCTAGCAAAAACTCACTCATCACTAAATGAAAGCTTA
>NW_015507891.1:19459-30759 GCF_001515645.1 Sinocyclocheilus grahami | reverse complement strand
ACATTTTATCACTTTGATAAGAAAATGATATTTTCTTGAATAATTGTAACATTCTTCTTTGGTAACTGTTGCTGAAATATTATATCTCTAAAAAAGCATAACATGTCTTCTAAGCAAAGAGTGATTGCTGAATTTGTTAAGTTTCAGAGGGGGTGTACTCATTTATGCTGTGCACTGTATATATTTTATTCCTATTATGTGTTTTCTCTTGGACATGCCTGTTGGTGTATGATCTGCATTTTGTGTACGTGTTCATATGCACATAACCGCACTTACTTTCTTCCTGAAATATATTTTTTGGCACAAATTCCACATTTTTTTGTTCGATCTGTAAATATATACATAAAAAAGTGCTTGTCAAGCTTTTTTTGCTTATTTAAGAGAAACTTTACAATTTTGGACCACTTTCCCTATTTCTGGTTTCCTGGATTGATGAATGGAAAAAACTGTCGAGTTTATCTCTGAACAGTTCTTGCTGCACTACAGCCACAGTTCTGGCTTCCTGACCACAAAACACACATAATGTGATCACTTTTCAGCCTGTGCAAAAAGCTCTGAAAACTACTTCATAGTGCACGCATGCACTTTGCTTTATAGATTTTTATTTATCTATTTTCAACAGTGGCCTGTTACTTAACTTTTTTGACAAACAATGGAGGATCTGATTATCCAGTCAGTATCCTTCAACAACAGTTTTGATGAACAAGAAATATGGCAAGGTCCAAATTTATGAACTTTTAAATATATAATAATACCCATTTAAAACATTTCCATCAATAAGGCACATACCTAAAGATTGAAACAAAAGAGAAAAAAAAGGATTCATGTGTGATACAGCTTATAATAATGTCAAACATTTAATTCATCATTTGAGCATGTAATAATAATAATTATTTTTTTTTTGTGTTTTGCCTTGAAAGTTTAGAAATGTGTTGGGCGATGTGAGATGAAATGAGAGATCCTTAAGGGGGCTATATGTAAATTTTTTAGGCAAGAATAAAATCGAATCCACATACGAAAATGTTTTATCCTTAAAAAGGTTTGACTCACAAAAAAGCTACTGAAATTACATAGTCATTACGCAGAAGTTAAACCAAAATGATATGAATTTAGACATAGCCTATCTGTAGTGGATGCACTTGATTACTTTTCCTGCGGTATGTTATGTTTTAATGACAGCGAGGCGTGCTATAGGTGCACAATAATCATTTATCTTTAAAGTAAACTGCACATCTCATGTTATGAGAAAGTATTTTTAGCGAGAACAATGATCAAAGATGCGCACTTACTTCGATATTGTGGCGGACACTGCTGGATTCGGTGGAACGGTCTATTGTCCCGTTTGAATAGGTCCAATGATAACAGCTTACTGTACAACCACATCTGCACGGAAGTGTTGATGTCGTGTGAAGGCATCTCCACAACAGTCTGAAAAATACCACTGTATTTGAAGGATACAAAAACGGTAAGAGTCGCACATTTCCTTTTTAAAATAATTTGTCAATGACGCACAGAGTCAGATAATTGTATTTACACTGCAATAAATATAGGCCTATTTGTCCACTAAAAATAGCTAAAAGATGTTCACCATGTCAGCAAAACTGCATTAATTTCATTTAATTAGATTTTGTTTTTAAACAATTGAAATGCCAGTGGGCCAGTGGAAATGAATGAGATCAACTCTATTCTAAAATATTTTCTGAGAACTATTTTAAACAGTTTTTTATGGATATTTTGATATATTTATTCTATAACAATATACTATAACAAGGATACCGGATGATTTTTAGCAATACAAATTAATGTATATGGCACAAATGGCATTTATTGTTCGTCTCTCATATTTCCTTAATGTCTTGTACCTTTGACGTGTTAAACATGGTGTCACATGGATGGGAATATGCATAGAAATTATATGCAGATGAGGTTATGCATAGTAAAACAAGGCGTTGTAAGCTGCATATATGGTGATTTCGGGGAGGAGTCGGGGTGGAGATGCACGTACGCACAATCTTCCCTTGACTGGGATTTATAAAGGGATTCTTGCGCAGGTTCTGGCGTACGCATAGTTTTATAAATCTGAAAACTTTTGAGCGTAGGCAAAATCTAGCTTTTGTGCCTACATACACTTTTAGGATGAAATCTGCGGAGAGTTTTATAAATGAGACCCCAGGTGTTGTCAGGTTGGTGTTCTGTTTCTGTTCTGGGACTCTTATTTCTGATTTCCTTTGTTTATTTCCTGTGTCTTTTGTTTCCTTGGTTTCTAATTATGTTTTCTTATGTTTCCATAGTTGGTGATTAGTTTGTTACCGGTGTCTAGTTTGGTTCTTCATTATCTTGTGCATTTATACATCTTGGTTTCTTTAGTTCATGGTCAATTATTGTCTATGCATGTTTGGCAGCTGTTTTTTTTCTTCCTTTGACTTTGGACATTTTTGGAAAATCTGATACTACAAGCCTTTTTTAATAATGCAGTGTAACTACATGGCCATTGGTTCGTGCAGTGAAAATAAAAACAAACCGAGTCAGCAGAGCTGCACAAGCCTATGGCCACAGAGCCCGCCAATATGGCCGGGGCCCTCTGACTATATAAGCGGGCATTCTGTCATAGGATCCTCAGGTTATTTCGACTGAAGCGACGATACTGATACTCGTTCCCGTATCTCAAAGAACCAAGTTTACGTTAGTAACCGAGTACATTCCCTTTCGATACTACACTCTTACTGCGTCGCTAGATGCTATGGGAACCAGTTCAATCATGCCGTGCTATGGAAAGGAACGACTAGTATGTGAACTTTCCTTAAGCACCTGAGGGGCTCAGAGGGACAAGTATAATAGGGTAAGCTCTTCATGTAGCTAGGGGCTAAACTCACAGAGGTCACGCCCGGCCTGGTTAATTGTTCCAAGTAAGACTCGTACAGCCTCGGCACTAGGTAGGGCCGAGAGCGTACAAGAAGTAGCAGTTCTGGCAAGTTTGAGCGTGTTACGGCCAAACCATACACAGAGCTAATCCCGCTTTCTGGAGGGTGCATGCCGATTATGCAGAAAGGACCCTGGCCAGGGACATCCAGGTTGTAAAACCTAGCAAATGTGGATGGCAAGGCCCACCCGGCCACCACACAGATTTCTGCGATAGACACACCGCTAGACAAGAAGAGGCCACACCTCTGGTGGAGTGGGCTCGTACTCCAATGGGGCATTGTAGGCCCAAGGAAGGGTCTGCTAGCGTAATAGCATCAACTATCCACCGGGAAAGTCTCGAGAAATTAAAAAACCGCCTCAAGGAATGATATCTGTTGGCTGGAGGATAGTGCGCTCTTGGCAAAGTTGACCCTGAGTCCCAGGCATTCTAAGTGGCTGAGAAGGGATCTGTGAGATAACAGTTTGGTCTCTGACTGGGCTAAGACGAGCTAGTCATCGAGGTAATTTAGAATGCAAATTCTCATCTGTCTTAGAGGGGAGAGAGCCATATCCATGCACTTCGTAAAAGTGCAAGGAGCCAGGGACAGTCCAAAGGGAAGGACCGTGTATCGATAAGCCACTCCCTCGAAGGCGAATCTCAAGAACCGTCTGTGATGGGAGGCTATCTGGATGTGAAAGTAGGCATCTTTTAGGTCCAGAGAGAAGAACCAGTCCCCTGGGCAAACTTGTGAGAGGATCTGTTTCAAAGTAGTCATCCTGAGTGGCCATTACATGAGGGCGCGTTTCAGGTGCCTGAGATTGAGAGTGGGCCGTAAGGCACCATCGTTTTTGGGGATGAGTAAGTAATGGCTGTATAAGCCCGACTTGCTCTGAGCTGGGGGAACCATCTCTACGGCTCCTTTTGCCAGTAAATTCATCACCTCAGAGTGCAGGACGTGTGCGTCCTTGCTCTGTACCAAGGTGGGAACCACGCCACTGAATCGCAGGAGTCTTCAAGCTAATTGAAGTAAATACCCTCGTTTTATTATCCCCACAACCTAGTCTGACACTCCGGGGGTGGCCTGCCAGGCCACGGCCCGCATGACAAGGGGTTGGATTGGTTCGGAAAGGTGTGTGGGTGCTTGAACGGGGACCCAGCATCCACAACAAACACATTTTCTTTGACACCCGGAACTGAACGGGGTGTTCGGAGGTAGAACTGAGGCTGCTTGGGGGGACTTAGCCCCCTCCTCTTCCTGTCCTGCAGATCAGAACGATGCCAGAGACGCCGGGTCCAGCGTTACCTTGGGCTGGGGTCCCTAGAGCTTGGGAAATGGATAGCGTCTAGCCGAGCGGGAACGCTGTCGAGGCTCAGGCTTTGAAGTTGGCTGGACCATTGCAGGTGCAAGCTTCACGGACTGCTGAGTCAGCGCAGACTTGAGGCGACTGGAGGCAGCTGCAGAGCTTGAGCGCTTGGGTAAGAAGTGCTGCATCACTTGGGACAACTTCTATGCAGCAGTGAGGCGCTCCGCGAAACCTTCGACTGCAGGTCCGAACAGGCAAGTGGGGGAAACTGGGGAGTCGAGGAAGGGGACCTTATCTGCCTTCTTGATCTCAGTAAGGTTCAGCCATAAGTGGCGCTGAAGCAAACCTAGGCTGGCCATAGATCTGCCAATCGCCTGAGCCGTGGCCTTGGTGGTGCATAGAGCCAGGTCGTTCATGCTGCACAGTTTTTTGAACGTCGCTGGGTCGGGGCCAGACTTGTCTATGCATCGGGAGGAGGAGTTTGGCCTTAAAGACCTGGCGGACCACCATGGAGTGAAGCACCGAGGCCGCTTGTCCAGCCGAAGATTATGGAGTGAAGCACCGAGGTCGCTTGTCCAGCCGAAGAGTAAGCTCGTCCGACAAGGGCTGAAGTTGTCCTACACAGCTTGGATGGGTGGGCGACCTTCGCCTTCCATCCGATGGCCGTGGGCAGGCAGAGGTGCGCGGCCACAGACTCATCCAGGGGAGGCAGTCTCTCATACCAGTTTTCTTCAGCACTGTCGACTGATGTGAGGACGGAGGAAGTGGAAGTACGTAGGCAAGCCGAGTAAGGGGCGCCTCATGACTTGGTGAGCTCATCATGGACTTCTGGGAAGAACAGAGAGGTTCGCTGACGGTTCGGTGCCCCGGCAGGAACCATTTGTCCAGGCAGCTGCAGGTGGGCTCCTCCAGTGGAGACCACTTCAAACCCAGCTCCTCAACAGACAGGACGTGGAGAAGCTTGACATCAATGCCTGCCTTGGCTTCGCTGGGCTTGGCAGACGGTAAGGGGGCAGGAGCGATCATCGAGCCCGACAACTCCTCAGCATCTGATGCCGCCAATGACATGCTGTCATTCAGCGGATTGTCCGCGCTTCCACCGAACAAGACCAAGTCGCTCGCAGCAGCAGAGGGACGCTGGACTGAGTGGGAGAAGAGGATGGGAGAAGTCTCTCTGTGGAGAGAGAGCGAGGCACACAGGGTCTGAGCTGGTGTGAGCTCGCTCATCTCCGAGCGCCGAGGTCCTCTGCCACGCTGTTTTTTCCTCACAGGTTCCTGGGAGGAAGAAAACGGGAGTGCACGAGGGGTGGGGTTGCTTTCTGAAAAGAAAGCTATCCGCGAACGCAGAGAGATGAGACTCATGTTCCCACAGTGGGAACACCCTGTCTCCAAAAGTGTGGCTCCAAAAAAAAAAAAGTGCGGGGATTTCCCCAAACATGAAACGCATTCATCGTGACCATCAGCGGCATGCAAGGGAGCCTTGCATGAGCCACAATAATGGCAATAATGGCGGCACAATAACCAATGGCCATGCAGTTACACTGCATTATTAAAAAAAGGCTTCAGTATCGGAGAAAAAATTACTTTTTTCCATAGTGTCTAGTGACGCAGTACGAGTGTACTATCGAAACTGGATCCACTCTTCCCTTTTTGCCTTGCTGTGACGTGTTTTATAAAGAAACTAAATACCGAAACATACATTTAAAATCTAATGGAAGCCATTCAATTTTGTGTTATAGCCTTATGTTCTTTCTTAAAGCTAAAACCATCAGATTATTCACTGCTTACTGAGTTTACTTCAACTGTATCACCACAGTCAAAGGTTTCTGGAAGTTATCTGTGCTCCAGATTACAAACCCTACCAGATAAATAAGTAAACACATTATATTGCTGTTTGTTTTGTTCTTTACACAGGCTATGTGGATGTAATCTCACTTCTCAGTCCTGTGAAAGTTTATCTTCAGCTCTACAATCCTCATACTCCATCCTGACAGAGCTGGACCTGAGTAACAATGACCTGCAGGATTCAGGAGTGAAGCTGCTCTCTGATGGACTGAAGAGTCCAAACTGTCAGCGGGAGATTCGGAGGTAAATGGTTTTCAATCAAATAAATTAACAAAATATTCAGTGTTTATCAAATTGTAAAGCTTGTGGTATAATTGTATATAAATATACAGCGCGTCACTGTGTTATTTGATACTAGCAGCTCATAATCCAGTGTTTTCAGTGTTTCAGAGTGGCCTGGTTCACATTAAATTCTGCTCCACACAAACTCTATCTTATGCAAGTGCTGAGAATTTGGGACACTTATAACACAGGGGCATTCTGTCCATATAAGCTGTGCATATCCAAGCCATTTGGGAGAGTCATGGACTGGCTAATTAATATAAACATGATTATAAATCGATCCCTTGTCATTTGATATGTAACTTAAAACTTACATAATAAAAAGTTGTGAATAAGTATGTAAAATTATTTATTTACCAAATGGCAATAATTTTTTGTAAATCTGTTTCGGTTACAGAAGTTTCCGGGCAATTGGATTCACAGCAGCTTTGGTGCCAGCTGCTCTATTGCTATGGCTCGTCAGTATTGTTGCGCGTTCTCATTGGTTAAAATAACGAATCAATGTATAATTTACAGTCAAAAACTGTAAACGGATATTCCCAGAATTCCCTGCGTGACACTCCACATATGATAGCTTTTTATTTAAATAATCATGTTTTTTAATAGTTTTTGTTATCAGTTATGTTATCTTCTGTTGTTTGATGAAAGTGTAATGCATTATTTAAGTATCATGTGTGTTACCATGATGGTGATTTGTGTTTGCATGAATGCACCTTCTATATATTAGTATATACTTCTGCTTGTGGCGAAGCTACTTGTGATGAGCTTTGATTCTTCATGTGGCTTTCTCTTTTACCACCTGCATTATTATGGTGGTTGTCAGTATGTTAAAGGTACAAAACAGATTTTAATAGCAGTGTGCATTGTTGAATTTACTGGTTTACATTCACATTTTCTTGTTTGTAAATTACTGTTTTGTACTGTGCAATTTACAGTTTTTGGCAGTAAATGTGTTTACAGTTTTTCTGTATTTTTTACAAAATTATTCTGGCAACCACAGCTGCATTTTGTAAAAACTACAGTTTTTTTTTTTTACAGTGTGGGTAATCTGGACACTTGAGACTTCTGTAGTTCACTGTGATTGTCACTTCAACACTCATGATAACAGCTAAACTAAGAGCATATTCATATAGAGCTGCTTGTGATAGAGGAAAACATGAACACATCAGAGGTTTTGTGTCCCAGATTAATGCAATAAAGAAAATAATGACATTTTGACATTTTCCTTCTAACAGATTTCAGATCAGCTGACAGTGTTTTAAAAGGCAGGGACCTCAATCAGAACGTATGTGTTTACAATAAGAATGATTATATTAGATAATAAAAGCAAAACCACAAGACGGGATGAACCCTATTTCTCACAAATCCCCTTTTTCTTCTCAGAGCATGGTTGATCATTCCAGCTGTTCAGCGGTGACCTTTCCACCTGATCTCTTTTATAATTCAGTTCAATACAGTCCTCATTCTCATAGTAGTTGTTTGGTTCACCTTTGAGCCAAAATCTGAACAACATGTATCAGAGGTTAAGTTTTTCAGGAGCACAAATTTATGAATCAACAATACTCAGTATAATAGCACGTTTCAAGAGTAAAGTAAAGTAGTACAGAAGCTGGAGCAGAGGTGAAACGTAAAAGAGTATTTACAGTATTTAAAATGTCTTTAATTGTGGTTGTGTTGTTTGTGGAAGAGTTTTCTCTTCTGCTCTTTTCTGAAGGTTGTGATTTTATAATGAGAATCAAAAAGTCTAAAACAAATGAACACACAGTGATTTTTAGCTCTTACCCTTGTTTCAGTGGCGAATTATCCACCCATTTCATGCTGCCCTCGTTCTCTGTGTCAGACAAACCAATCCACACTCTCTCACTGACTAATGAAGATATGAACCTCTGTGTGAATAAAACCAGGAATAAGTGTGATCCTCTCATTCATTAACAGACACTCACACAAACTCACCTGCTTCTCTTCAGTGTTGATAATGAGCAGATCAGCACCACGGTCCCTGCAGTACTGTCTGCTGTCAGACCAGCTCTTCAACTCAGAGGACATGAAAAAACAAACTGGGCCCTTTTTATTCAAAGAGTCAAAATCTCTCTGTAACTGGTCTTTCTCAGCAGTGAGATCTTTGACTCTGTTCTCCAGGTTCTTCTGACTCGAAGAGCTGAAGATGTCCTGCAGTTGGTGTTTTTCAATCATTAGATCAGTGTGATTGTCCTGTAAGCTGTTGATGGTTTGCTTGAACTCTTCAAACATGTTCTTGTAACTCTTTATCAGGTCTCTCTCTGTTCTGATGGTGATGTGCAGCAGTATGTTGTTGATCAGCAGAAGAACACAAATCATCTGGAAACACACTGTGATCAACACCAAACATCTACTTCCTCCTGACAAACAGGAATAGAACACACAAATATGAATTAATGAAAATTCACTAACTATAAATAGATAAGTATTATTATGATTGTTAACATTTAAAATTGACCTTGGTAAGCAACTGACGGTGCATTTTAAAAGTGGGCTCTATTATAACGACAAAGTTTCTAGAAATGCTAGACTTATACAGTAAAATGTTCAAATATTCTGTTAATACTTTAAGTATAAAAGCCGAAACATAGACACATTGTTCCTTGAAAACAGTTATTCAAATTATCTAAACCGTTATATTAAATTATCGAACAATTTTCAGTTTCTCAAACATTAGCAGCGTCTCTGCTTCAGAATATCTTTCTGCTTACTGTACTTTCGAGCGTTTCCCTCAGTTTGGTGGCGACTCTGCGTTCGAGGTCCAGATCTGTTAGTAACATTTCTGTGTACATAAATATTCTCAGATTCCATTATTTTTCTTGTGTCTTGCAGTATGTGTCCACAGATGAGCTGTGGTCTCTCAGAAAGTGTACCTTGTTTTTTTAAATAGTGCTAAACTTACAGGAAGTGGGTTCATTATCAGACACAAGAAAATATAGACTTCCCCCCATGTTTAAACTCTCTGTAGACTCACACTATAGGTTCTATGGAGGTTTACTTATGTTTAATACATACATGCATACACACATATATGCAGTGGCCTAACTTTGTTTTAAAAAGTGGGTGGGACAGGAGTGATTTCAGCATGATTTTCAACATTCAGCAAGATTTCAAAAACAACAGATTGCAGCGCCAGATCGCATCTCAATTAACAGAAACGAATGTCAGCTGGATACTTCAACCCTCATTCTGAAATGACCTATTTTTAAGGGGCGGGTCCTTTAAGGCTTGTCAGTAATCGGCCAGTTATGATTGGCTAACGTCAATGCATAGGAAACCGTATCAATGCCCCCACCCACCTTGTTTTCCTTTAAAGAGATAGTTCACCCAAAAATGAAAATTCAGTCATTAATTACCCTCATATCGTTCCAAACCCGTAAGACCTTCGTTCATATTCAGAACACAAATTAAGATATTTTTGATGAAATCCGAGAGCTTTCTTGCTGGACTATATTAACGGTGTCCTTACTGCATTTCTGGGTCTGGGAACATTTCAGTTGCATTGCTCTCCATGTAGGGTCATTTTCATTTTTGGGTGAATTATCCCTTTAAGAGCAGGCGTGGATACTTGTAAATTTATTAGGTGTGTTCGACTCGAAGTGGCGTTACGTAGACCTCGCTCTCGCGGCACTTTGATGTCAAACACGATCGGTCTGCGCAGCGCCGCTTCGAGTCGAACACATCTTTTCTGATCAAGACTTCTGTCCAATCACCTGAGTGATTCGCTTTGTTCAAACCCTCAGATCTAACTTTACAAGCAAGCTTTTTCATTCATACTTATTCAATTACATTTGTAAATACCCATACAAGTAATATGAAGAATACAAATTATTTCAGGAAAATAAAATGCTGGCCATACGCAAATCATATATGTGTACATCAGTAGCGTAGCCACTGGTGTGCGGGTGCCACTCAAAGTGACAGCTGGCACACCTAAAAATAGATGTAGAATTATTTTTTATAGTCTTAATAAACAGTGTTTTTCTAAATTTGTGCTATTGTCATTTACTTGCAATATTCGTTAATTTAAAATGTAATAAAAATTTGAATTTGAATTGCCAACCAATCCACAAACAGCCGCTGACTGTGACGTGTGACCCCAGCATCTTGAGACACGTTTGCCGCCAGGGTTGCCAGGTTTTCACAAGAAAACCTACCCAATCTCTACTCAAAACAAGCCGAAAACTAGCCCAATCGTTAAAATCGATTAGGTCCTGTTAAAAATCGTGTTCTGGGGGGGTAAAATACACGTTTTTTGGCGGGGTTCCCCTGTTAAAATTCACATTCCAGGGGCTAAATATCATGTTACTGGAGTCGCTTCAACCCGCGGACATGAAAAACAACCTGCAGCAACAGTGTTAAAGTAGCCCGATTCCGCGGGAAAACCACGGACATGGCAACACTGTTTGCGGCGCATTCTAAACAATAGAGAATCTTTTACTAAACCTTGCTAGTTAGCAATATGTCTCAGAGCTCCCTGCCTAATTTCTTTAGTAAAAAACCTCGGCTTGATGGACAGCTGGACACAAGGCCTAATGTTACACCTGATGAGGATGTCTCTCCCTCCATGGCCCAGCATCAACAGGGGTGCCAACCGTTGCGTATCAAAGAAGCGCTCTGAATGAAAGCTTTACAGAAAGCAGGTTGTCCCGTATTCGCAGGCATACAGGGCCGTTTCTAGCCATTTTGACGACCCTAGGCGAAAACCCTCTTAGCGCCCCATCCCACTCCCAAACAATAAGATTACATACAAAATAACATAAAACTGATTATATAAACACTCAAATATTAAATAACAACCTTGACACATTTCCAAATTATATTTGCATATAGGTTATTATAATTTCTTTTCAGACATCAGTTTCTTGTCACATTCATTTACATTACATTTACATTTAGTCATAAAGCAGACGCTTTTATCCAAAGCGACTTACAAATGAGGACAATAA
>NW_015507891.1:15225-17903 GCF_001515645.1 Sinocyclocheilus grahami | reverse complement strand
AACAAAAGTGTTGCGTTTATAATTTTGTTCAGTGTATGTATATATTTGCACTCTGAATCAACAGCCTTCTAACGCCGCTCTCACTCTCATCCGTAAAATGGCCCCTTTCTCAATTATATCGCTCATCACGTAGAAACGCCCTCTAGTGGAGAACATCAGTCACTATATATATAAATTTTTCAAATTAAAAGTCCTATTTACCACCCTAATTTCAAGGGGGTTACAACTGCACTGAGCTCAGATGCCAACTTTTTACAATTGCATGCCTGTTGTCAAATGATCAAAACAAGGCATTAATAAAGACATTGGTCAAATAAGGCAGACTCTTTCTATTATTTTGTAGTTTCCGTGTTTTCATTTTGTATACTAGGCATATTGTTCCAAATTCTTACGACAACAATCTGACATTAACTTTGTACTGTACATTTATTTTCCAAGAAACTGTTCATGTGAAACTTGTACATATGAAAAAAAAACAATGGATATTTTAATAAATATGTGCTTCTTTCAAATTTAATTTATACATGTTTTCATTATATTGATATATAATATTGTAAGGGGTAGGTTTAGGGTTGGGTTAGGTGTAGACGCTAATAAAACACAAGCTGTAACTGATTTATTTCATGTCTTGTACATGGCACAATCAAAAGCCCCAGGAGGTTTGTACAGCCTACTTGGAGCTCAAGTCCCACCCATTTGGAGCTGGCTCCGACCTCCGTTTATACCTAACTCGTATAACCTCAACCGTGAAACCATGTTGGCCAATCAGAAGCCTGAAAAAGTTTCCAGTAGGTGGAGATTTTCTGAGCCATATCTAATGTTGTGTTTAAACTTTGAAGGTGTAAAAGCTCCTCCTCAGTGCAAACAAAGATACATTTAGATGGAGCAAGATGAAATCCTTCCAGAGGCAAAGGTGGGTTTGATGGAGCGTCGTGTAGTTTGATGTACCGTGATGTTAAGACAGGCTGCTGGTACGACAATATACGTCCTGAACCAACTCGAATGCACTTTCTACAAGTGTCTTTTCAGGTGACATGTGGTAACTAGTGGCTTGTCCTCAAGGGTGAATTCTGAATATGCCTCCACAACTCTGAACAAGCATGGATCTGGTAAAACACCCATCATCCCTCTGTAGACTCCACTTCTGTAAAGAGATGTTTAGCATGAGAATTGTGTGTGCTGAGTAAACTACAGTGATGGACTGCTTTAGTCAGTCTTGATGACTGCAGCGCCACACAGTACCATCTCAATCAAGAACCTGCTGTGTAACTGGATATTGCAGGTGTACTTCACTAAAATCACAACATTATCATACTTTTTTAGTTTTTCTGATAGATGTACTTCCAGAATTCTAGAGGCTTTCATCAATGAACCATATTCTTTTGTACTACAAAAGTGACGTGTGGTCAAGAATGGTGTCCTATACTCAGAATTTGTGCTCTGTATTTCTCTCTCACACACACACACACACACAGTGAACAAACACACACACACCACACTCACACACACACACACACACACACATACACACACACACACTCACACAACACACACACACACACACACACACACACACACACAGTGAACACACACACACACACACCACACTCACACAGTGAACACACACACACACACACACACACACGGTGAACAAACACACACACACACACACACACACCCAGAGCAGTGTGCAGCAAGGGTCTCATCTCAGTCGTGGTTGTCATTCACTCGCCCACCTACAACTCAAACTCGTAATGAGACTCGAACCCATGACCTTTGGGTAACAAGTCTGACATTCTAGCCATTAGGCCACGACTGCAAATGCTCAAATAAAAGAACATTACCGCTGAAACATATCAAACACAGACCACACTATTCTTTATAGAAGACAGATCTATTACTTTTCTGTGAGTATCTGTCAGTCATGAAAATGATGTTTGTAAACCAATTTCCAATAACTGAAACATGAGATCTTAACCATATTATAATTTCAGCACAAATGATATACTGCCAATTTTAATAAAGTTAATCTGGGGAAATGTAAATCACATTTATATAAATAACGTTTAGAAGAAATCATTTTAATGAAAGATTTGACCATTCAGAGTCAAAATCCAGCAACAGTATAATCCTTCACAGGCACAGTCCTCTAATGAAGTTCACTTTCACCAAATAAAGCTGAGGTTTGATTTATTGCCTTTATGTTCTGGCGAGAAACAAGAAGCGGGACAAAACAGGGTGCAAAATTGAAAAAATACAACCTTGTACTCAGGCAAATGAAACTACATTTATGTGTCGTATATGTACTCAGCTACTGAGCTATGCTTTGATACAACCTCCCAACCTTTCTCTTTTGTAGCTTGGACTGTGTAATATAATTTCAGCTTTATCTTTAACAGCATTCAAGATGTTTTAACATTTCAAAACACATTCTGGTGTTAGCAGACAGATTAGACTTTCACATGTGACCAACAATTCCTCAACAAATATCAAATATCATAAATATTATCAAAATATTCATCTGACGGAGGTGACAAAAACCTGAATTTGTAGTCGCTGTAACAATCAAATACATTGAATCAGTCAATTACTGTATTAAACACAACAATCAGGTGCTAAATACATTTAAAATGGAAAATATTTGTATTTTTAAAGCTAATAGCAGTTACCCTGGCTGG
>NW_015507891.1:13297-14194 GCF_001515645.1 Sinocyclocheilus grahami | reverse complement strand
GAGAGCTGCCACCTTCTCCACCCCACACACAGAGTGAAATTCTCCGACTCCGATACAGGAAAAATAAAACAGAACTTATAACATTGGGGCTAATATGTTAGCAAGCAAGCTGCTGATAGTTTTCGACTACAGTCCTTAAAGTTAACTGCAAGTAAGCGCACCTTTAACCAGCTGTAGCATTATGCCAGTTCCCGACGGTTCTATGCTATTAGTTTTTTCTTTCACTAAGTGAAGCAACCCTTCATAGTTTACTAGTAATATATAGTAAATATATGGCCATAGGACTTTGAAATATCAGAATTTAAGATTTAATATCGGTCGACCTCTAGTGCTGACTCCCTTACTAGTGTGCTGACTCCCTCTTGGGGAAGTAGTGACCTAATGGTTAGAGAATCGGACTCATAACCCAAAGGTTGTGGGTTCGAGTCTCGTACCGGCAGGGATTGTAGGTGGGGGGAGTGAATGTACAGCACTCTCTCCCACCTTCATTACCATGACCCCAACTGCTCCCCGGGCTCCGCAGCATAAATGGTGTGTGTGTGTTCACTGCTGTGTGTGTGCACTTTGGATGGGTTAAATCCAGAGCACTAATTCCGAGTATGGGTCACCATACTTGGCCACATGTCACGTCACTCACCAGTGTGCTGACTCCCGAACTAGAGTGCTGACTCCCGAACTAGTGTGCTGACTCCCTCACTAGTGTGCTGACTAATTAAGAACTAGTGTGCTGACTCCCTCACCAGTGTGCTGACTACTGAACTAGTGTGCTGACTACTGAACTAGGGAGCTGATTGAGACACCCCAGAGATTTAGATTGGGTTAGTTTTCTTTCTGTTTATTATTCTCATCTTCACACACAGATAAACTCAACTGAGACACACGTGACACACTATTATA
>NW_015507891.1:8236-12399 GCF_001515645.1 Sinocyclocheilus grahami | reverse complement strand
GTAACGCTGTTATTTTGACAAGAAAATACAACAAAGAATATCATTCACATGTAGCGCGTCAGTTCTCTCTCTCTCGCTGTGTGTGTGTGTGAAACAAAGAGACGGAGAGTCGTGCGCTTCACACTAGAGTTTACAGTACGTCAAATACAGGTGCGTTGCACATCCATTCAGATGAACTGAAAAACAGCACAGATCGCTTGGCTCACCAGTGTGCTGACTACTGAACTAGTGCGCTGACTACTGAACTAGGGAGCTGATTGAGACGCACACAGAGATTTAGTTTGGGTTTATTTTTCTTTCTGTTAATTATTCCGGTCTTAAACACAGATAAACTCGACTGAGATCCACGTGACACACTATTATAAAGATGGAGTTTATTAAAGAGGAGAGTGAAGACATGAAGACTGAAGAAACATTCAGAGTCAAACATGAAGATACTGAGGAACAAACAGAGATGGTGTTTATTAAAGAGGAGAGTGAAGACATGAAGATTGAAGAAACATTCAGAGTCAAACATGAAGATACTGAGGAACAAACAGGTTTTACAAAGTTTACATAATCTTAAGGTGTTTTTGTACCCTTGTCTGTGCTCCTGCATCTTTCTCTCCGTTATTTTTTTGAAAGGATTCAGCTTTATTTATTGCTTCATCTAATTTTTTTAAGTTCTCTTAAAAGTCAGTTTTCTACTCTTATTTTAGTGCTCTGATTTAAACACTGCGTTTAAAGAGTCATGTCTCATTGAATTCTTCATTGTAAATGCCCACTGCTAGGATTGAGTAACATCTTTGCATATGAAATTAGTAGCTACACGTGGAAGTCTTTTGAAAATGTTTCTTACACTTTTAACGCTGCCAAGATGAACTAATCATGAAAAGTTATCTGGTCCATCTTGCTTCGATGTGATGCTGACGTATGCTAAATAAACTCTGGCGACAGCAGCCGCATTCACGCAACTAGGGCTGCCCTTCTAATAAAGTGAGTGAAAAAAGTGAAGTGACGTGTGGCCAAGTATGGTGCAGAAGTACCAACCCAGTGTTTACAAAGTGAACATGCAAAGAAGATCAAGCACCCTTTACATAAAAAAGGTAAAACCGCGATGTAGGATGATTTTGAAGTTGGAGGAGAAAATGAGATGGGAGATTTTCGACATACCCCAACTGTCTTGAACAGGAAAACACAGCGTTCACGCAGAGCTAGACAAGACGAGCGTTTGAGGTTAAAAAGTATATAAAATGTAAAAAAAATGTTTAAAGAAAATAACAGATCGTTTCGCTAGATAAGACACTTCTTCCTCGATCTGGGATCATTTAGAGCCATTTGAAGCTGCCTTTAAACTGCATTTTGCACGTTCAAACTCGGGGGCACCATAGAAGTCCATTATATGGAGAAAATTCCTGAAGATTCCTGGCAAGTTCTCCTCTGGCCAGACGAAACCAGCATGGCGTGGGTTTAATTCCTGGCTGCAACATAGATCAGATTGTGCAGAGGACTTGTCTGGTTCTTGTGGTCTTGTCTAGTCTAGTTGACGAGGTCTTCGCAGGGGATCTGTCTCTAGGGCTCATCTAGTTGACATGGTCTCCGCTGACATTAAGGGCTGTAGAGGTCATCTCTACGTGCTGATCCACCATCTGGACTGGAAATTTGATAGTATGCTATGTGTTTGTCAGGTTAAACCAGGTTTAATTCAGGTTTAATCTGACAGAGTGTGTCTGCCTTCCAAACAACGCTAGGTAGATTGTTCCAGAGTTTGGGTGCTGAATAGAAATGATCAAATGGCCAAAGTTTTGAGATCACAGTAGACATGAAGGACTATAATGTGATAAGAGCTTGCTCAAGTACTCAAAAAATCAAGTTTTACAAATGCTAGAAACATGGTATTCAAAGGAAAAATTGCCATCAAATAGCACACCCAGATTCGTAACTAACAATGAAGAATTGACAGAGCATCAAGTGCTAGACAGTGTACTAGGTTATTACACGTGTAGGTTTGTGGTCCAATAATTGCCCTTTTTCAATAATTATTTATTAGGTTTTATAATATAACATAATATAATATCATGTAAAAAGAACTGAAGCATTTAAACAGATCTGTACGCTAAATATTTTCAGAAAATGTGAATGTGAATTATTATATAACATTAGTTATGTAAACATCCCTATGTAGTAGAGTTAGCACACTTCTACATTTGTGTGTAAATGTAACACCGTGTCTACACCCGATATGACAGTTGTCGCGTCTCGCCGCAACAGCTTAAAGTCTGTCTACACTGGACGCGACAAAGTGACCGTTGCAAATCATTTTAACTTTGTGTCATAAAAGTCATAAATAGAAGAATGAGGCATCAGTTTACTGTCTGGGATTTGTCGCATTGCAGGGCGCCATCCAGTGTAGACCACATCACTGATTATAATGGATTCTATAGTATTATGTCGCGTCGCACCGCTCACGTCCAGTGTAGACCACATCACTGATTATAATGGGTTCTATAGTATTGTGTCGTGCCGCACTGCTCGCGTCCAGTGTAGACCACATCACTGATTATAATGGGTTCTATAGTATTGTGGCGCGCCGCACAGCTTGCTTCCAGTGTAGACCACATCACTGATTATAATGGGATCTATATTATTGTGTCGCGCTAAGTGTTTTGTTACCGTTCTGTGCCCATCATCCGCCATTTCGTTCCATTGGCCCCCTTTAAACATAAATGGTGTTACGTATGTTGGATATTTGTATCATTGTTTTGTTCTGCTGTTCTATCTTGCTTCTGTGAATGCATTGTTTTCAGATTTGTAATTCCACCTGTCAGTGATGTTTGAACCACCGTGACGGGTCATTTCAAAGTTATAACAAACATCTGCTGCTTCCTCCCTGACAAAAATATTGGTTATCTTTTCAAATAAATCATCACATGGAATTACTGTGTGATGAGTTTTTGGTCTAATGGTTGAGTGGGGTGTTTGTCCTTGTTTCTTTTCCCCCATGTTTCTTTATTTTTTGCATCTTAATCCCTAGTAAATGGGTGATCAGTCTTTTTTTGTTTGTTTGTTTAAATGGAGGGTTTAAATACCAGCTTGATAGTTTTTGAGACATGTCCTAGAGAAAGTGGGTTAGCAATATTGAGAAGGGGTTCTCCGATTACATGTAACACCTCTTTCATTTGCTTAGTGGGTATAGGATCTAGTTGTATGTTGGTTTCGACGACTTGCATGTCTGAATGTTTTAATGTCTGATGCTTTGTGTCATTGAATTGGGGTTGATTTTTATTTGTTTTTTTTCGCCCTAGACTTGACGGTGCTGAAAGAGGAGAGTCAAGAACTGAGTGAAATGGAAGAGAAAGATCAATATAAGAATCAACATGATTTCTTAACTGAAGAAAACTATTTTAGTTGCTCACAGACTGAAAGACAGAAAGTAGTAGTTATTTCATCTGCCAACAGTGTGGAAAGTGTTTCCTTCAAAAACATTTTTTTAAAAGGCACATGAGAGTTCACACAGGAGAGAAGCCTTATGCCTGCCAACAGTGTGGAAAGTTTTTCAGTCAAAAAGAAACTCTTAAAGCACACATTAGAATTCACAATGGAGAGAAGCCTTACACATGTCCTCAGTGTGGAAAGAGTTTCACTCAACGTGGAAACCTTGCGGTCCACATGAGTCTTCACACTGGAGAGAAGCCTTACACCTGCCAACAGTGTGGAAGAAGTTTCAACCGGAAAGGAAACCTTAATTGCCACATGACAATTCACACTGGAGAGAGTCTTTTCAACTGCCAACAGTGTGGAACAAGTTTCACTCATAAAGAAAGCTTTAACAGACACATGAGAATTCACAATGTAGTGCAGGCTTACACCTGCTCTCAGTGTGGAAAGAGTTTTGATCAACACAAAAACCTTAAAGTCCATATGAGAACTCATAGAGAGAAAACCTACACATGTTCTGAGTGTGGAAATATATTCGGTCAAAAACGGCATTTTGAAGACCACATGAGAATTCACTCAGGAGAGCAACCCTACATGTGTTCTCAGTGCGGAAAGAGTTTCAATTACAAACAACACTTTGAAGACCACATAAGAACTCACACTGGAAAGAAGCCTTTCACATGCCAACAATGTGGAAAAAGTTACAACCGAAAAGGAAGCCTTAACAGGCACATGAGAACTCACAC
>NW_015507891.1:6110-7315 GCF_001515645.1 Sinocyclocheilus grahami | reverse complement strand
GTGTTTACACTACAAAAGCAATCCGGTCAAATGCATTTTTGACTAAAATCAGGTAAAAATGTTTTGAGCTTGTCCACTTTCAATCACTTCCAGAGGTAGAGTTGTCTACTTACTGTCACCATTATGAACTTTTTGTTGTGTTTCTTTGGTTTCCTGTGCTCCTGTTTAGTTTTGTTCCCTTGACCTTGAATTACCTATCTTTGAATTTATTAAAGATTGTTTACCTTCATCTTTGTCTTTGTGTGTTCTTTGACACCGTAGTGTGATAGAAGACCCAGCCTACCAAAGTTAAGTGGTGTGTGTCCCTGCAATTGTTTTTTCTGTTTTTGGAAGTTTATTTTCTTTTCTGTTATGGACCGTACCAAATTCCTCCTCCTCCTCTTGCTGGAACAGGGGAATCATACTCTCGAGGACCATACAAAACCGTTTGTGGAAATCTTCAACTTCACCCACTACTCAGACGACTGCTTCTGTTCGTTCTACCGCGTGAAGAGTGCAGTTGTCTGGAGATGGTCCTCGCGAAGATTTCGCCTACGTGGAGTGGGTGCTGGTGAGTAACAACTCACCACTGTCTGCCTGCTACGCTGATGAGGAACTCACCAGCCCCACTCCTGACCCAGAGCCAGAGCTCCAAAGTCTGACCAGGTGCGTGAGCAGACAACGAAGCCAGCCGTGGAAGATGACACAGTGGAGTGCATGGTGTGGAGAAAAGCCCCACCCACTGTTCCTCGGGACTACACTCCTCTGGCTTCTCCTTGTCCCTCTGTCTCTGTTGGGCTCCTCCCTCCCTCCAGCTCCACCTTGGTCCTCTGTCACTCCGGCTCCACTGCGGCCTTCCGGATCCCGCATACGCCTTGGTCACCTGAGCCATCTGCTCCACCTTGGCCCTCCAGATCCTCCCTGTCGCCCTGGCTCTGAGGCTCTCCATCTCCACCCTGAGCTCTTATCCCACCTGCTCCGTCGCTGTCAGTTGGCCCCCTGGAGTCATCAGCCCTTCCTCCACCATGGCTCCACCGCCTCCACTGTGTGCCACATTCCTGGCTGCGGTGTGGGTCCCGCCTGGCTCCTCCTGCTCCAGCTTCCTCCTGTCTTCTCCCTGGCTCCTCCATCTGATCCGCCTTCTCTCTTCCTGTCTTCTCCCTCTGTCTGATCCACCTTGGTTCCTCCGTGGCTCCTCCCTCCATCGTCGCCACCCTGGTATTCTG
>NW_015507891.1:3286-4386 GCF_001515645.1 Sinocyclocheilus grahami | reverse complement strand
CTGATTATTCTTATAGATTGAAACAAATGTGCTTCAGCCAGAAAACAGGGTATAAAAAGTGCTCCGAGTCGCTGCAGAAAACAAAAAAATTGAACAACAACAAAAACTGGAAATGTTGCTGGAGACGGCTTATTTGAAATGCAAACTCATTCTCCGCCAGCAGGAGGCGCTTTTAGAGTGATAAAACTAGCGGTTTCCTCAGTAATGGCTGTAATCACAGCAGCTCCGCTCATGAACGCTACTTTATCAGATCAAATGAAAATGCCATCGGAACTTTTCTGAAGACAGTCGGTTCCCTTCAGAGATACATTCATATAAAACACCCGCGCCGTGTTATGATTTTGTAACGTGCAGTGCTCATGTTTATTCAACGAAGTCAAACGCCACAAATAAATCAATGTATGGGAAACACTGGTAATGTATATCGAAATATCGGAAATGTGTTTAAAAATCATATCACCGTTATTGAAAAAAATTATATCGCGATACATATTGATATTGAATTATTGTCCAGCCCTACGTATACGTCGCCGCAACGTAACTTTGTGACGTGTCCAGTAAGTAACAGCGACCTCGTGGATCCATAGTCGTGTGTTGGTAACCAGTTCCTCATTTTAATTATTTAATCAATATGGGTGGACGTCGCTAATTTAACGTCCTCATTTGCACAAAACTATATAAGAGACCTTTTCAATGACATATGAAAGACTCGAATTTTATTAATTCAGTTCGTTTATTATAGATAGGCCTATAGAGAAAGCACAAATAACAAAAACAGGTTTATAAATGTGTAAATGAACAAAGGTTTTCTTCAGAAGCTTGAACATTCTCCACATCTACTCCTCCGTCTACTCCTCCACGTGTCCCTAAAACAAGAAAAATGAAAGAAAGAAAGAACAGGTGAGTGTTTTCCCATTTTAACATTAAAATACACAAGGCAATTAGCACTGAAAGAAGCAGCAATACGTGTTAAGCAGATCGTTTTGTGTTAAAATCGCTCACTTTTAAACACTCACAAAAGTTACTTTGTGGCGAGGAATAAAGGAAACTTTTTCTGTTTGTTTGTCACAGCGTAACCGTTTAATGGGTCCACAGCGGAA
>NW_015507891.1:0-1758 GCF_001515645.1 Sinocyclocheilus grahami | reverse complement strand
AAAATATCGTCTTTTGTGTTCAGCACAAGAAAGAAACTCATACATGTTCTGAACAAGTTGAGGGTGAGTCAATGATAGAATTTAAATTTTGGGGTGAACTAACACTTAAGAGGTAGATGTAAAATAATTAATTTCATACTAGTTTGCCTAATCCTAAATGATACTGGTATTGATATAAAATCGGCAAAGAGAAGGTATAATGATGTTGGATACTTTTTTTTTTTTTTTTTTCTGTATTAAGTTGGCACCCATAAATTCAGGGTCCTTAAGGTGGTTCTCAAGGTCCTCCAGTTCCTCCTTGCACTGAGCTGTCTTGAGGTCCAAGATATTGTCCTCCCTTTGACGACTCTGGTTCCTCTGCAATAGAAGTAGAATTTTAATTTACTGACAACAGGAAACATGAATAAATGAGTAAAAGAACAAATAAAAGTAACCATGACAATAAATAAAGATCATCGTCACATGAAAAGTCATCGACACATGAAACAAAGCTTTATTCAAACATTATTCTAACAAACATGTATTTACAGGTGAACCCACATCCTACTGCCATCTCAACACAGCGCTGCCAGTTCTACAGCTTTATTCTGATGAAGCAGCTGACCACTGTGTCCACCTTCAGCTGTCTCTGCTGTCCATCACGACCCTCACTGCTGCAGTCAGACTGAATCTGATCATGGAGGAGAAAGGGGCATCGAGACTATTGTCTGAGTGCACAGAGAGGACGAGGCCCCCCGTACCACACAATCTTGAAGCAAGAGCAGGTGAACACATGCGGGACGATCTGGCTGCTGCTGAGTCTGCTCTAAACAATCGCCTGTTCTCCATGAGCACGACTACATTTACACAGAGTAAAACATTTTACAATTAATGTTGTCAGCATTTCATTTCATATGTTTACAATTACATGCTAATTTTTGTCATAACTTCATTACTTTAGTGGTGTAGTGGGCTAAAGCACTTAGCTGGTCAGCAGAAGGTTACTGGTTTGATCTCCGCAGTCGTCACCACCGGTGTGTCCTTTAGCAAGGCTCTTTACTCCAGGTGGCTGTTGGGGGATTGGGGTCCCAGTAATAAGATCACCGTAAGTCACTTCGGATAAAAGTTTCTGATAAATGTAAACGTGATTTTTGTAAATCCTTTTTTGTATCTTCGGTACAAACGCTCAATAAAGCTGCTTATTTCTTAAAGTTTATTTCTTCAAGGTACTACTTTTCTTTTGGGGGGGTTTAAAGGGTTAGTTCATCCAAACATATAAATTCAGTCATTATTTACTCGCCTCCACACTGTTCAATCCTTGGGGTATTTTAATTTTTTTCCTGAACACAAAAGGTGATTTTGGTCAAGTTTGTCCTGCTGGTTTCTATTCATACAATATCAGTCGATGGGAGCCTGACTTTCAGAAGCTTCATTACATTATTTGATGATGCTTTTGAAGCTTCTGAAACTCAGGTTTCATTGACTGATGTTGTATGAACCGAAACCAGCAGAACAAACTTGACCAAACTCACATCCTCAATGTCTTTTGGTCTTTCTCTAGATGCTCTCGCTGGCTCTGGGGTCACTGAGGATGAAGAGACCACAGCAGCATCCGGCCCAGATGAGGCAGTAAGAGGTGGAGTGATGGAGCGTCTCATCCATGGCACTAAACCATTTCCAGGATGCTGCTGTGGACTTCTCCATCCTCACTGCACACAGCAGTCTGTAGACATGTCAGATCCTACAAAAATGCACAAACACAATACAAAAGCAGTCATT
>NW_015507890.1:12833-39145 GCF_001515645.1 Sinocyclocheilus grahami | reverse complement strand
AGAGAAAGAACAACTTGAAATCGCATCATATGACCCCTTTAAAACCCTTTTAAATCCTTTGCCTCGATCAGTTCACGATCAATCCATCAGATTTTCGCGAGGCTCTGCACTTTCATTTCTCACTTTCTATAAGTTACATATGTTACTTTTATTTTACTACACCATTGATGGTTAAAGCGTTTTCATGTATATAAAATAATTTTCAAAAAGTGTCCATGATTGCGATGGCCTTGGTTGATTTATAATAGGCTAAATAAATAAACTTGACAAATTCCGTGACAACTAGCCCCGCTCTCCTCAACATCTTGTTTCAAGAAATAAATCATGATTTAACCCCCAAATTAAACAGAAAATTAAATGCTCTGTCTGTCCCACAAAAAGCACAGAACATTAACAGGACTATTAAGCTCAGAGATGGTTAGGCTTGTTAGGGATCACATGTTTCAGATTGATTACATCTTTCCTCAGCGTCCAGTGTTTCTTTGCGCTAAATCTCGATTTGTTCCACTCGAAAGGACTAAAACAAACTTTCAACTCAAATTGTCATTTTTCAATGGACTGTTCAGCTACTGCAGCGAGTGCCGTATCCGTCTTCTCTAGAAGAGCTCTTGATTGTCTCATCCAGTTATTTAAATGGTCTTCTAGAGGCCAGGAGCTGGAATGGAACAATATCCTTTGGCTTTGCTTCATGGCTCAGCGCTTCTCATTTATTTTTATGCGGAGCGGGACAGAGCGTTGGCACCTTTCCACTGTGAAGGTAGTCCAGAGGAGCTCGACTCCTGAAGCTGTGCGATGAATCAGTGCATTACAGTTCAATAAAAGAGCACAATTGCGTCCCTCTGCTCCACTTGGCTGTGATAGCACTTGGAGGGCCGGTGACGGGGGTAAGAGCGCCCCTTCAATAAAACCAAGTCGTTTTGTTTGCTCGAGACAATATAGTGAAATAATGAAATTACTTACTTCCAATTACAGCACAAGAGCACTATTATAACCACAGGTATGTGTCCACATCCGTCCTTTAAAAGAGTTCCAGAGGAGAAACTGTAAATGTCTCGACTCCTTTACTCACACTTTAGTCCAGAAATTACAAACAGGGTTCTATTCCATCATTCATAGCCTAAGAAATCTTATTTATCTTCTTTTTGTTTTTTTTTATTTTTTTCTCCCATTGTCACATATTTTATATTGTTATGTACATGTTTATTGTTATGTCTGCCTTTTGTTAATTGTCATTGTTTATTTGCTGAATATTTGTAAATGTGTATGGTTTCAGTTGCTGCCGTGTGTTTTGAGTTTGAGCTCGCAAAACTCCGCATTTGAACAGTCAATAGCAAATACTTAAACTAATAACAAAACAGTAGCTGATTCAGAAGCGCCAGATTGTCATAGCAAAGTCAGAATGACCTCCTCTCCTAGGTTCACGAAACGGTCGTCCATAAAATGCATTGCTGTTCTGTTGTAAGTAATCTTAAAGATTCCTAAATGCATCTACTTCTGGAAGGCCAAATAAAGTGCTTTTGCTTTCGCCTAGAAACACACAGCGTCTCCCTGACATGCTGCTTCAACACTAACTGTGGTTACTGAAACCATGCCTTCTTTCTTTGCGTACACATTTGGGCGCATTATGCTACTATTTCCACATAGTGAGGTAGATATGTGGGGGCGTGTTAGAACGAGCCGTTTTAGGGGGGTGTGGCAGAGTCTTAACTTTTATAAAGAATATCTCTTTGGTTTTGAGACTTTAGTCTTTGCAACTTCAGGGATCTTATCTATGCACAATCAGCTTGTAACACTCCAAAGAGAAAGAACAACTTGAAATCGCATCATATGACCCCTTTAAAACCCTTTTAAATCCTTTGCCTCGATCAGTTCACGATCAATCCATCAGATTTTCGCGAGGCTCTGCACTTTCATTTCTCACTTTCTATAAGTTACATATGTTACTTTTATTTTACTACACCATTGATGGTTAAAGCGTTTTCATGTATATAAAATAATTTTCAAAAAGTGTCCATGATTGCGATGGCCTTGGTTGATTTATAATAGGCTAAATAAATAAACACCCTAAAAATTCCGTGACAACTAGCCCCGCTCTCCTCAACATCTTGTTTCAAGAAATAAATCATGATTTAACCCCCAAATTAAACAGAAAATTAAATGCTCTGTCTGTCCCACAAAAAGCACAGAACATTAACAGGACTATTAAGCTCAGAGATGGTTAGGCTTGTTAGGGATCACATGTTTCAGATTGATTACATCTTTCCTCAGCGTCCAGTGTTTCTTTGCGCTAAATCTCGATTTGTTCCACTCGAAAGGACTAAAACAAACTTTCAACTCAAATTGTCATTTTTCAATGGACTGTTCAGCTACTGCAGCGAGTGCCGTATCCGTCTTCTCTAGAAGAGCTCTTGATTGTCTCATCCAGTTATTTAAATGGTCTTCTAGAGGCCAGGAGCTGGAATGGAACAATATCCTTTGGCTTTGCTTCATGGCTCAGCGCTTCTCGCAGAGTGGGACAGAGCGTTGGCACATTTCCACCGTGAAGGTAGTCCAGAGGAGCTCGACTCCTGAAGCTGTGAGATGGATCAGTGCATTACAGTTCAATAAAAGTGCACAATTGCTTCTCTCTGCTCCACTTGGCTGTGATAGCA
Source organism: Sinocyclocheilus grahami (assembly GCF_001515645.1). NCBI lineage: Eukaryota > Metazoa > Chordata > Actinopteri > Cypriniformes > Cyprinidae > Sinocyclocheilus > Sinocyclocheilus grahami. The sequence continues at coordinate 36,494 of NW_015507890.1, read as the reverse complement.
CTTGGAGGGCCGGTGACGGGGGTAAGAGCGCCCCTTCAATAAAACCAAGTCGTTTTGTTTGCTCGAGACAATATAGTGAAATAATGAAATTACTTACTTCCAATTACAGCACAAGAGCACTATTATAACCACAGGTATGTGTCCACATCCGTCCTTTAAAAGAGTTCCAGAGGAGAAACTGTAAATGTCTCGACTCCTTTACTCACACTTTAGTCCAGAAATTACAAACAAGGTTCTGTGCAGGTTTTCAACAGCATGCTGAGTCGACAAACAATTTCAGAGTCATTCATAGCCTAAGAAATCTTACTTATCTTTGTTTATTTTTTTCCAATTGTCACATATTTTATATGATTATGTACATGTTTATTGTTGTCTGCCTTTTGTTAACTATCATTGTTTATTTACTGAATGTTTGTAAATTTGTATGGTTTCAGTAAATAAACAAAAAATGTGAGAACTTATCAGAGACAAAAAAGATGCACAAACGTCTACAACACACTTAACACAGACAGACAGAACAAATAAACTCAGGAAACACAGGACTATAAATACTAAACCAAACAAGGACTAATGGGCTAATTCATTAAAAACAGGTGAACCGAGTAACACAGACGAGAGAAAACTAGGTCAAAAGATGGCAAAAAAACTAAAACTCAAGGAAAATACATGTTACGAAAACTGTGATTTATAGCTCTTACAAAAACAATCTATCCAACTAATACACTAAGTTTATGTACACTGGAAAAAAATATATTATTGACAATTTTCTATCATTTTGAATGGCAAATTCTTTATTTGTAAATGTCACTTGTCTAAAACTCTTTCTTTGTGTAAGGCTTTGTGCAAACTTGTTTAAATGATGCCTCTTAAGATTGTGAAAAAATATAAAATGTTCATGTCGTGAACAATAAGAGAGAGAAAACCCAGTTGAATGATATGGGTTTATTAGAAAAAGCAAACTCAGCAAAAAAAATAAAAACCTGCCCAAAATGGTAAAAACAATGAATCCATAGCCAGACAGCAGTCACAGCAGGAAAAATCTGAGCCAAAACCACAAATGCTGCCGAAGTCAGGACAGGCAGTTTCAGATTGTTTCAGATTGATTACATCTTTCTCAGCGTCCAGTGTTTCTTTGCGCTAAATCCCAATTTGTTCCACTTGAAAGGTCTAAACCAAACTTTTAACTCAAATTGTCATTTTTCAATGTACTGTTCAGCTACTGCAGTGAGTGCTGTATCCGTCTTCTCTAGAAGAGCTCTTGATTGTCTCATCCAGTTATTTAAATGGTCTTCTAGAGGCCAGGAGCTGGAATGGAACAATATCCTTTGGCTTTGCTTCATGTCTCCAGCGCTTCTCATTTATTTTTATGCAGAGTGGGACAGAGCGTTGGCACATTTCCACCGTGAAGGTAGTCCAGAGGAGCTCGACTCCTGAAGCTGTGAGATGGATCAGTGCATTACAGTTCAATAAAAGTGCACAATTGCTTCTCTCTGCTCCACTTGGCTGTGATAGCACTTGGAGGGCCGGTGACGGGGGTAAGAGCGCCCCTTCAATAAAACCAAGTCGTTTTGTTTGCTCGAGACAATATAGTGAAATAATGAAATGCCTTACTTCCCATTACAGCACAAGAGCACTATTATAACCACAGGTATGTGTCCACATCCGTCCTTTAAAAGAGTTCCAGAGGAGAAACTGTAAATGTCTCGACTCCTTTACTCACACTTTAGTCCAGAAATTACAAACAGGGTTCTATTCCATCATTCATAGCCTAAGAAATCTTATTTATCTTCTTTTTGTTTTTTTTTATTTTTTTCTCCCATTGTCACATATTTTATATTGTTATGTACATGTTTATTGTTATGTCTGCCTTTTGTTAATTGTCATTGTTTATTTGCTGAATGTTTGTAAATATGTATGGTTTCAGTAAATAAACAAAAATGTGAGAACTTATCAGTGATGATGAGGTCATTTTGTTTCATTTTTAAGCTAAATTACCTTAAATTGACTTTAAAAATCAAGTTGATTCTTGTATATGCTAACTTAAAAAATGAAGTTGAAATTGGTTAAATTAATTTAATGAGTTTAAAATTAAAATTACAATTTTTACAGTGTAGAACACTGAAATTAAATTTTGTGGCACACAACCCAGCAAACTCTCGGGCGCAGCACTGATTTGAATATTTAAATATGACTGATAACACTTATGTTCATTATATGCTATTTGGTGTTAAGAAAGCATTGTTCATGGCTCGTGATGCTGTAGTGCTTCTGTACCACACACAATCACTATTGTAGCCGACTGTAAAACTGATACATTGGTGAACATGTTTGGAAACGACTGTTTGGTGACGACGTTTTGAGGGAAATACAATCTGAATAATTTGACGTCACAATAAGACATTCTGCAGTGAAAGACTCGAGATGTTTTATTTTTATTTTTTGGCAGAATTACATAGTCACCTCACACATCATTAAAACAATTACGATATAGTAGATAACCCACACTCCTAACTAACTACTTTTCTCGTCCTAAGCGACCAGTGCGTCTCATAGAGCCGTTTATATTGAAACTTTTGCCACAACCACAGTTGATTAAACATACCGGTCTGAGTTGACCTCGCAGATCAAATATCGTTCTTTCCATTTCTCCTTAAATGCTAATATAAGCCTGTGTTTTCACTCTCTTGTGAAGTCTAGTTTGTGTTACACTGTATTTCTGAGCTCTCTCTCTGGTTACATGTGTTATGGTTTTGATCTTGTGCCTGGTTTCCTGGATTTCTCTGTTTGTCTGTGTTTGGGATTCTGTTGTTTGACCCTTTGCCTGGTATTTGGATTATGATTGTGGATTACTCTTATTAAAGCTGCATGTGGATCTTCAACCCAAGTTTTGGAGCAGTTCGTAACACAAATACACTTTATTTAATTTTCAAAATAATGTTATGAGTGAACAACTGATCATAGATTAATAACAGTGAATGATCAACAACTCTCTCTTCATCATTTACACACAGAGATGAAAATATTCATTTATTTATAGATCATCAGAGAATTAAACACAGTTTAAAGTACAGAGACTAAAGTGGAGCTGAATTATTATTTTAAATTATCCAATTACACACATAACGCCTGCTTCTAAACTTTAGCCATTTTAAAATATTTAAATAATAATATACTCACAATAGAATATTGTCTCCAGTTTATAATGTGGATCATCTTTCAGATCAGAGAGTAACTTCACTCCTGAATCTCCTAGTTTATTCCCAGACAGATTCAGGAGTCTCAGGTGTGAGGGGTTTGATCTCAGAGCTGAAGCCAGAGCAGCACAACCTTCATCTATGACGCCACACTTACTCAACCTGTAGAGAACAATGACAGAATGTGAATTGTAGTTGAAGTGTCTGTAGTTTGTTACTGACTCTGGTCTCAGAGCAGGAGAGGAGATATAATGACAAGCATTGCCACAAACTGCTGCTGATAGAATGAGATGTATGCATGTTGATGCTCAATGGTGCTGTTTGAAACTGTCATGTGCTTCAGGACTGAACAGACACACAGAGCTGAATGTGAGATATTATTTCATAGTGATATAAGGATGGATCTGTCTGGAGAAACAGTCACTTACACCTGTAATTACGATTTACGGTTTTCTTAAAAATTCAGATTAAAAATCATAAAAATCCCGGATGATCAGAAGAAATGGACAGCTCCTGAGTTAAATATATGAGTGTCACAGCAAAGGGTCTGAATACTTAGGACCATGTGATATTTCAGTTTTTCTTTTTTAATAAATCTGCAAAAATGTCAACAATACTGTGTTTTTCTGTCAATATGGTGTGCTGTGTGTACATTAATGAGGAAAAAAAAATTTACTTAAATGATTTTAGCAAATGGCTGCAATATAACAAAGAGTGAAAAATTTAAAGGGGTCTGAATACTTTCCGTACCCACTGTACATTGATGAAATGTTCAGATGAGTCAAGACTACTCAAACTACAAATGTCAAAATTCAAATGTAAACCAACTGAAAGGCCTTTAGACGCCATTTAGCAGCCATTCTATGTACTATTTCTAGACCATTCAAACTCATTTAACCTTCCATTCTATCTAATATTTCTAATCTATCAATCATCTATATGAGGCAGTCGTGGCCTAATGGTTAGCGAGTATGACTTGTAACTCACAGGGATTGTTATGTCCTTTCCCATCTTCTTCTTTTCTATCTATCTATCTATCTATCTATCTATCATTTTACTAGCTTTAGTTTTACAATTTACATTAAAGGACACATCTTACTGAAGACAAAGACATGAGACTATCAGAGAGATGATCTTACCGCAGTATCTCCAGTTTACAGTGAGGATCCTCCAGTCCAGCACAGAGACGCTTCACACCCAAATCTCCTAGTTTATTCTGAGACAGATACAGTTCTCTCAGGTGTGAGGGGTTTGATCTCAGAGCTGAAGCCAGAGCAGCACAACCTTCATCTGTGACGCCACAATATCTCAACCTGTAGAGAACAATGACACACTCTTCACTCTCTCAGATCAGATCAGTTTAGCTGTGAATCCATCAGTAAAGAGAAAGTACAAATCAATGCGTGATGCATCATTGGACTGAGATTTAAAATATCAAAGAACAAAAAAACACATGATCATAAATCATTTAAAGCCTCATTCAAGAAAACAAACAAAAAAAATTATTATTTAACCAGGATTTTTAACCAAATTGTCTGTTTTATGTAGACATTCATACAAATCAGTTTAATCACACTATTCATTACACAGCTGAGCTTTATAGTGCTATTTTGATCTGTATTAATATGTATGGAGTAGCCAAACCTGAGATCACCTACACTATGAATGTTTCGACGCAGCTCGAGTTCCTGAAGGGGAAACAGCTTTAACACGAACACAGAAGTCCACACATGAACAAGAAACAAAGCCACACAATGTTTTACTTTCTGTATCTCTGGATCTTGATTAACAGTTGTCTCATCCAATCAGTAGTAAGTATTCCATTAACAAACAATACCTAAGTTTTACATTTTGTCTGACTTATTGTGTTTTCAGACTTTTTGAATAACTCAACCTGTAGAGAACAATGACAGAATGTGAATTGTAGTCCAAGTGTCTGTAGTTTGTTATTGACTCTGGTCTCAGAGCAGGAGAGGAGATATAATGACAAGCATTGCCACAAACTGCTGCTGATAGAATGAGATTTATGCATGTTGATGCTCAATGGTGCTGTTTGAAACTGTCATGTGCTTCAGGACTGAACACACACACAGAGCTGAATGTGAGACATTGTTTCATAGTGATATAAAGACAAAGTCTCTTTAAGGCAACTCATGTCACTCGGTGGCCATCTTTGAAACGCCTCTCGGGCATGCAAGTGCAGCTCCTATCTCTTTAAATGGGGAAATATCAAATTCTCCAAAACTGGTGATCAAGCTTATGATTAAATTTCATATTTGAAATCAATGAAATCTGACAACAACTGTATCATAACGGTTGTTTGTTTTGCTCAAATAGCGTTAAAAAGCTTATTTTTCAGGCCAGATCAGCCAGTGCGCATGCACAGTCCTGAGCGCGTGTCTCAGAACGCTGACTGTTTCTATAGCAGCCAGGACTTCTGACCGCAGCTGCAGACTTCACTGATTAGGGATTGGCTCTTTTACTCAGAAGGCTGGGCTTCATTCAATAGAGCGTCCATATTGAGCGTTGCATTTTTCCCCATTCAGAACTATACGAGTGACACGTCTTGGGTATTCTATAGTCTTTGATAAGGACGGATCTGTCTGGAGAAACAGTCACTTGCTCCTCTAATAAACACCTACAGGAGGACATTTGCTTCACAGGAGCCACGTGTTCCCCATTACATCTCATTTATTAACTCTTGTGATCAAACACATAATTGTATCATGTTTGGCAGCTTATAAACTGAACCGAAATCATTAAATCACACATTAGTATCTGAACATTCAGGTTAAATCTTTACGACATCTGTGAGAACACAATGAGCTCATGGGATTTCAGAAAATGAGGAAAATAAGAGGAAAATAAACTCTTACACAGAGATGGGCAGGTGAAGGAGTATTAATCAAACTAGCCTGAAGCTCCGAAGCTCCAGTAAATGTTTGGTGGCCAAAAACAGGAGCAAGAGCTCATGTGATGTGATGAAGATGAATGAAATGAACTTCATCTTCAGTCATTTGTGCTGAGATTTAGTGTGTCTAGTCAGAATTTACATTAAAGACACATCTTACTGAAGACAAAGACATGAGACTATCAGAGAGATGATCTTACAGCAATATCTCTAGTTTACAGTGAGGATCCTCCAGTCCAGCACAGAGATGCTTCACACCCAAATCTCCTAGTTTACTCCCAGACAGATCCAGGTGTCTCAGATGTGAGGGGTTTGATCTCAGAGCTGAAGCCAGAGCAGCACAACCTTCATCTGTGACGCCACAATAACTCAACCTGTAGAGAACAATGACACACTCTTCACTCTCTCAGATCAGATCAGTTTAGCTGTGAATCCATTAGTAAAGAGAAAGTACAAATCAATGTATGATGTATCATTGGACTGAGATTTAAAATGTCAAAGAACAAAAAAAAACATGATCATAAATCATTTAAAGCCTCATTCAAAAAAAAAAAATAATTAATTGTGGTTGATTCACAGCCCATCTGATCAACCACATACAATTTCAATTATATACATGTATGACATTATTTCCATGTTTTGAATATTTTCTTATGTTTTTTTAATATAAACACCTCTCTGAGCTCATATACAATGGAATAAATGAGAAGAAATACAGATTTGTACTCGGGTCGGTTCGCCTCAAAAGCCCACTGTCCTTACTCTCCCACTTATCTGACTGGTTTCTTTAGAAATTTTGTCTGCTAACAGTCAAGCCTTTGCTAACAAGACGGGCTATTAGCACTTAGTGTAAACAGACAATCCGTTTAAAGGTGTTGCTAATGCAGAAACAGCTTTAACATGAGCACAGACGTCCACACATGAACAAGAAACAAAGCCACTCAATGTTGTATTTTCTGTATCTCTGTATCTTGATTAACAGTTGTCTCATCCAATCAATAGTAAGTATTCCATTCACAAACAATACCTAAGTTTTACATTTTGTCTGACTTATTGTGTTTTCAGACTTTTTTGAGTGATTTGTTTTTCACTTCACAAATATTTTACAGTGTGTCATATATAATCTTACCACAGTTTCTCTAGTTTACAGTGAGGATCCTCCAGTCCAGCACAGAGACGCTTCACACCCAAATCTTCTAGTTTATTCTCAGTCAGATCCAGGTGTCTCAGGTGTGAGGGGTTTGATCTCAGAGCTGAAGCCAGAGCAGCACAACCTTTATCTGTGACGCCACAATAACTCAACCTGTAGAGAACAATGACACACTCTTCACTCTCTCAGATCAGATCAGATTAGCTGTGAATAAAGTATAAATACAAATCACAAAACACAAATAAACATGTTTGATGGATCAATGGACTGAGATCTAAAAAGTCACAGAACAAAAACATGAGCCTGATTTAAGAAAGATAAATAATATTACTTTGTAGCACAATGTCAGAGGTTTAAAGGGGTCATGAACTGAGAAACCAAAATCCCCTTGATCTTTTAACATAAGAGGACATTGTACTATAAAAACATCCTGTAAGTATCAGAACTCAAAACTTTGTCGTTAGTCTAAAAACAGCTTTTATTGAAGCTAGTCTGACAAAACCACAGCTTGAGGAATGTTCTACTCTATGATGTAATAGTGTGAATAAGCTCCGCCTCCACAGAAGAAGATTGACATCGCTGCCTGTTTAGCTCCGCCCACCGATTCACACATACAGTGTTTACGAGAGAGACAAACATGCAGGTCTATACAGAAACCCAATGATAAAGATGCTCTGAAAACAAGAAGATGCTGTTCAGTGCCAAGCTGTGGAAAAAACAGTCTTTGCATTGCCTTCCTTCTGATCCCAATGTTATGAAAGAGTGAATGAACTTTATTTTTAATGAAGATCCAGACCGCGTCAGTAAGAAATCTGTCTTTTCTTCACTTCATTTTACTGCGGATTCATTTACAAATAAGGCACAATTTGACGTGGGATTTTCAGAAAGATCGAAACTAAAAGATGATGTTGTGTCGACTATATTGGATCTGATGTGGCACCACACAAGTGTGAGTAACTGTTTGTATTACGTGATCACTATTGCTTTGTCTCTTCTTACAGATCGTTTGATATGTATTGAGTTATTTATGTGTTTTTGACCTAAAATCACAGCAGCGTCCATCTGTGACGGACGTAGACTGTCAAACACACAACTATTAGCCAATCACAGCAGTGTGTGTTTACTTCTGAGTCTACAATCCTCCACATCTATTCAAACAGAGCGTTCTGATTTTTTTAATGTAAAAATCTTGACAACATTATAAGTGGACCTCAGAGAACAGTACAAAATAAAAAAATTATTGACAAGCCCAAATAATTTATTCATCTGCCACTGCTCTGTCTCTGAATCTTACAGTGTCACTGATATGATATAAAACACATAAAAATACTGACCTCTAAACTCTGGACAACATCTGCAGCACTGAAGATTTATGAGCTTTAACTTTGAGACAACATTATAAGTGGACCTCAGAGAACAGTACAAAATAAAAAAATTATTGACAAGCCCAAATAATTTATTCATCTGCCACTGCTCTGTCTCTGAATCTTACAGTGTCACTGATATGATATAAAACACATAAAAATACTGACCTCTAAACCTTCTTGATGTACTCAACTGTTTTCTCATTGCTGTCAGAGCTGCTTCTTTTCAGTGGCATTATTTGTCGTAGAAGAATCTGATGAGACTCCACTGACAAACCCAGAAGGAACCGCAGGAAAAGATCCAGATGTCCATTTTTACTCTGTAGAGCCTCATCCACAGCTCTCTGATGCAGCTCAGACAATGAAACATGTTCTGATGAACTGAGTTGAAACCGGTCCTTCACTTTAGACCGTAAACTCTGTTTGGTGACTGGCTCAAACACATTTATGTTGTTCTGATGGCTTTGTCTTGTCCAGGTAAAGGTCTAAAGATGTCACTGCATTTGATGGCTGTGTCCTCTGTTGCTGCTCTCCTGGATTGTGTCTCAATCTGTCTCACCTCATGCTCATTACTGATCTCTCCACTCTCACTCTCTGTGATGTAGAGCTCTGTGTAGATCTCATTCAGGAGTGTTGGGTTTCCCTGCGTCGCTGTTCCCTCATACAGATGCTCAAACTTCTTCATCAGATTAGATCTAAACCTGTTGAGGACTTCATGCCTGGAAAATTAAAATACTGCATTATTAAATAAGCTAAGCTAATGTATTCTGTATCAAAATCAAATAATCTTTTACAGAAATATTAGACCTGAGATCAGTCTTTGTATCTCCACTCTTAAATGATATTATACGACCCATAGACTCATCACTCCTGATAGACACACAGCTGGACTCTGCTTCTGATCTCTTCAGCTGAACTGAACTATAACAGAGAGAGATTCAAGTCAATCCTTTCAATTACCATATTTAACAAAGTACATCTTAATTTATTATTTAAACAATTACTTTAAAGAGCCCTTCATGGTCATTTAATTTACACAATTTCATTACAAAAGATAAATAAAGTTAAATAGAACTGAGTGCTTTCACAAACGCAGCTCTCTTTGAAACACTATATTGCCGTAAGTATTGGGACACCTCCTTCTAATGAACAGGTTTGACTACTTTAGTAATTTGGTCTGCATAATTCATGTATTTAAAATGTTTATTTCCATCTTTGTTGCAACAGTTTTGGAAGAGTCTAAAATGACTGTACCCATATGTACAAGTCATTGCTGTTTGGTGATGAGTTTTTGGCTCAAGGTCTGCATTTAAAGTCACACCAAAGGTTTCTGCAGAACAGTCAAGTTCTAACACACTGACTGAATCAATCTTTTTTTGTAACCTTGCCTTATACACAGAGGCATTGTCATGTTAGAATAGAAAAGGGTCCTGTCCAAACTGTTGCTATACAATTAGAAGCACACAATTCCCTAGACTATCATTATATGTTTAAACATTAAGATTTGTGCTCATGGAAATTACTAAAGTAGTCAAACATGTTCATTAGAAGGAGGTGTCCCAATACTTTTGTCCATATAATGTATGTTAAAATACCAGATAAAGATAACAAAAATTCTATTAGCAATGTACAAGAATAATGTCTCATATGTAGAAAATACTATATACAGTATTTTGATGATATAAAATGACATGCTATAATAAAATGTATATAAAAATGTACCGGAGATCAGTCTTTGTATCTCCTTTCTTAAATGATATTATACGACCCATAGACGCGTCACTCCTCACAGACACACAGCTGGGCTCTGCTTCTGATCTCTTCTGCTGAAATGAGCTACAACAAAACAGGTTTTAAACCACACATATAGCACACCTCAATACCATGGTAAAAATAGAACTATATGGTTTTTAGGTATAAAAACATTTCGTATAGGCTAAATGCACACATGCTATAGCTTAATCACACAAATGCTGTAATTATATACCATAACTCCTTTAATACATTTAATGCATGTCTACATTAATAATATAATAATGTTCGATACAAATACCCACATTTCTGACAGTACCGTGATGCAGTTAGTGTTACTATAGTAAATCCATGGTAAATGATGGCAATATGTAGATTGAAATGCCTTCTGACTGTATCGTTGCACAGTGTTTCTGCTGTCTGTCAGCACTGTTTCATCTGACTTTAAACTAGTTTAAATCACTGAGCCATTTGTGTTCTTCACTGATTTCAAACAAAGACTATTATAGAATACCCAAGACGTGTCACTCGTATAGTTTTGAATGGGGAAAAATGCAACGCTCAATATGGCCGCGCTATCGAACGAAGCCCTGCCTTCTGAGTAAAAGAGCCAATCACTAATCAGTGAAGTCTGCAGCTGCGGTCAGAAGTCCTGGCTGCTATAGAAACAGTCAGCGTTCTGAGACGCGCGGTCAGGACTGTGCATGCACACTGGCGGGTCTAGCCTGAAAAATAAGCTTTTTTAATGCTATTTGAGCAAAATAAATAACAGTTATGACAAAGTTGTTGTCAGATTTCATTAGTGATTTCAAATATGAACTTTAATCATAAGCTTAGTGAACAGTTTTGGAGAATTTGATGTTTCCCCATTTAAAGAGATAGGAGCTGCACTTGCATGCCCGAGAGGCATTTCAAAGATGGCCTCCGAGTGAATTGACTTCCCTTAAAGGGACTTTGATTCAAGCGTTTCACACTGGATCTCACAGCGCTGTTTAGTGTCGCGTGACCGAGTAAACGCATCTGCTCTGGTCAGCTCGCGCTTCAAATAATTAGTGCTGTTTCGTTCCACTTTTGGCGCATAAACGATATATCGAACATTTATCGAACTCTTCATATCATGTTATCGAGGAAAATTATATGGTGATAATTATCGTTATCGATAATTAGTGATAACGCCCAACCCTACTTTTAAGAGTACATATGATCATTTATAACACACAATAAACACCATATTAAAATCAAACTCATTTAACTTCATTTATAATGGACTATCATATCTTAACCTTGTTTATATAGATCTGCACAGTATCTTACTACATCTTGTGAGTGGTTTGGTACGGAGTGATTTTTGAGTGTTTCCTGTGAGGCTAATGTTAATTTTGATGTGAGCTAGTTTAAGCTCATTTATAATACTTTCAACTGAAAAAGCGCCGCACGGACTCACTGACACTGGATCACGCTCCCGGAGAAGCACCGACTCACGCACGGAGAAGCCTCGACTCACCTCAGGACACAGCGCACTCACTTAAGCACATTCCCTGGGAATAAATCCACCCTCCGGGGTATTTATTTGAGCTCTCCTTGTCGCGTGTTCCTTCCACCCCGTTACAATATATATATATATAAAATAAGGTTACATTTTGTTTTGATGGTCCCCTTAGTCTATTGACTATAAGCAACTTTGCAACTACATGTAAACTCAAGAGTGGCCAAAGACGATTTTAAGGCAGATTTGCACCCCCGAACGATCGGGGGGGTGTGGCCCGATTCGAGGCTTGTCAAAAAGATTTTGTATCCAAAAAAAATCCTCTATTGTTTGGTGACATTACAATTATTTAACTGCTCCCGATCGAGACAGTGCCCCCAAACTCAAATCGTAAATATCAAACATGTTTTAACAATTCAAACTATTTTTCCCTATAGATTTATTTTAATCTTTTGTTTCTAAATGTACAGGCTGTTGTTTTTCTTAACAAATGCTATATAGATTAATAAAAAATAAAAAAGTAATTGTTGGCCTGGTAAAGAACTATGGTACATTTTCACAAGAGCAAGTATAAGTCAGAATCGAGAGCCATGTGTAAAATGGGTTCAAATGATGAGTGATGGAAAAACCTGACCTTCAGTTATTCAAGAGATGGCACAGATTAAATCATTAACAGTCTGATGAACTGTCAAGGAGTAAGAAATAAACAATATAAATTTAAGAACATGTTAAGTTAGTTTGATTCCCATGGCATGTTGAATTAGAACATGCTGCCAAACTATAGTATGGAACGATATTCCGGACAATTTTCAAATAGAATAGCAAATTGTATTTTCAATTGCATTTTCAATATGTGGACGCATAAATTGTGACATAATCCAAATGCAATTGCAAATCCTGCATTAGCGTTTGCATTTTCGCTTTCACGAACGCACAGCGACGGCCAAATTTCAAATGAAAAAGCAAAGTCCATTTGCAGCTGTATTTCCCATTGCTATTTAAATATGACAGGCTCATAACTCCTAAGACATGGGAAATACAGCTGCAAATGGACTTTGCTTTTTCATTTGAAATTTGGCCGTAGCTGTGCGTTCGTGAAAGCGAAAATGCAAACGCTAATGCAGGATTTGCAATTGCATTTGGATTATGTCACAATTTATGCGTCCACATATTGAAAACGCAATTGAAAATACAATTTGCTATTCTATTTGAAAATTGTCCGGAATATCGTTCCATACTATAGCTTGTAAGTGCCTAAATAATATAATATATATTTTATTTAAAAACTACAACCTTGGTCATATTACAGATTCATCTGATCTTATTGCTGTTGGAGAAAAAAATATATTATTATTATTACTTATAAGTGGTCTTTGTCTGCTTTAAGTAAAGTAAAATAAATTGCATGGCAATATATGAGACTTATAATACATTATAACTATGAGAAATATAATCCAGTGTAATTTAAGTGGATGCAACTTGTTCATTGTGTTATAAATCATCATACTCTTAAAAGCTATAACCACAAATAAGTCAATATTATACTACATTAAAACTGTTTGAATATTCATGAGATGATACACCATAAGTTTTCTTATAAAAAGTGTTTCCTAATATTTATATAAAAATGTACCCGAGATCAGTCTTTGTATCTCCTTTCTTAAATGATATTATACGACCCACAGACTTGTCACTCCTCACAGACACACAGCTGGGCTCTGCTTCTGATCTCTTCAGCTGAACTGGGCTATAATAAAAACAGATTTAATCCTTTATGATGATAATCATTTTCTTTTAAGGTCTTGAAGTATTTTTCATCAAAAACACTCCATGAGGAGGCTTTTTGACTTAAAACAAATAATAATAAAATCTTTATTTTAACACACAAACACATTGGAGACTCCCATCTACCATCATTCAATGTGATTTAATACAGAGTTTATTCAAAGTACCTGCATCCTGGAGAACGATCTTCATCTGTGGATGTTTGTGTGTCATCCATGATGAAGCAGAATCTGATCTCCAGCACTGACTCTGAATAGAAATGAGAAACAAACTCAATAATTCAGCTGAACGGATCCTGAGAGCAACAGATGATGAGACGCGGCGTTCACTCAGATACACAATGTTAGTCGTGTGTTAACAAATGATCAAATACACCACAGACAACACCACACACCAACCAAACCACGCTCATCTGCTTGAAAAAGAAAGTATTAAACATATAAAACTAAACGTCATTTAGAGGAGATATGAATGCGGAAGTCACTGTAAAGCACCTGAGCATCAGCACTCACCTTATTTACACAGATTCACAAAATCACCGGATTTCTATGAAGCAGCTGCACGTTAATCATGGCTTAGCTTTTATAAAGGTTCCTATGAAACATATTCCGTATAGAAGCGATTCTGGCTGTTTAAATGGAGAAACATCAACTCTGAACATTTACTTTCACTTTTATTTGTGATGCGGAAAACAATGATGGCGTCACTGCTCACCTGTAGAGCTTAAGGGAGCATCTTTAAACTCCACACACAGCTGGAAAACGTTTGGGATGTCAAATCATTCGTTCAAATAACGTACACGTTTTAGCATACAAAGTCATAAAGACAATGTTAGCTTTTTCACAACAACATCCCATAAACACACACAATTTGCATTTAATGATCCTTAGATCATTTACAAACAAACGCACTAGCAAAGATATTAAACATGTATTTCATGGAGGAAAAAAATACCTTATTCCAAGAAACATACTGGAACTCCATCCTGTATCAAAAGCTCAGGGAGACAAATTATCAGGCAACAAGAGTCTTTAATCCAAACTTAGAGAAACAGTCTACAATCATGGCCAAAAGTTTTAGCAGTGACATAAATGTTGTATTTTGCAAAGTTTGCTGCTCATTCCCATTGTTTCTAGATTATTGTGTGGAGTGATCAGATGCATTTTAAATAATTGCTAAAAGCTTCATTGGCCAAAAAATGAACTTTTCACAAAAAAAACTAATTTCACTGTTTTTTGATCCTGACACAAAATGACCAGCAAACATTAATTGACTAATCATATCAGCAGCACATGTGAAAGTGTGAATGAGCACTAGTCAGGTAAAATCATGTCAACAGTGAAGCATCCTGAGACCATCCATGTGTGGGGTTGCTTTTCAAGCGAGGGAGTGGGCTCTCTCATGATTCTGCCCAAAACACTGCCATGAACAAAGAATGGTATCAAAATGTCCTGCAAGAGAGACTTCTTCCAGCGATCCATGAGCAATTCGGTGATGATCCGTGTATTTTCCAGCATCATGGAGCACCATGTCACAAAGCAAGAGTGATAAAGAAGTGGCTCGAAGATCATTACATTGAAATTGTGGGTCCGTGGCCAGGCAACTCCCCGGATCTCAATCCCATAGAGAACCTGTGGTCAGTCCTCAAAAGGTGAGTGGACAAGCAGAAGCCCACAGATTGTGATCAACTCTGAGAACTAATCAAGCAAGAATGGATCGCCATCAGTCAGGATTTGGCCAAGAAGCTAATATCCAGCATGCCAGATCGAATTGCAGAGGTTATGAAGAACAAGGGTCAACACTGTAAATATTGACTCATTATATTTTTTGCCAATAAAAGCCTTTAAAACTTATGATATGCTTATCATTGTTTTTCAGTATACCATAGAAACATGTGGAAAAATTATCTACAAATACTGAAGCAGCAAACTTTGCAAAACTTTTGGCCATGACTGTAGAGTTGATAACGTGAACTGAAAGTGCAGATGGCGCACTACTCACGTATCGACAAACAGTGCTAAAGGTGAATCTGTGTTATAGCCACATCTTGTGGATAACACAATACACTGCCTTACATAATCATTAGCAGAATTCAGAAGATACATCTGAGCAGTGATCGACAGAACAAGTTTATATTTAGAATACTCTGCAATAACTCCAAAATAGATGATGACAACTCACACACCTGCATTGGGAGCTGAACTTCTTTTTTTTCTTGCCTATTTAGCCTTTAGCTTCAGCACCTGAAGGATGTGCTCCTTACAGCAAACATTCAGACGGCGGGACCGCTTTGAAACGGCAACATTAATTGGTTTAATTGCAGGGTGACAATTCAACAATATCCAATGAACAAAGAGGCCAGTATTTTGTTGTCTGTCTTGACTGCTGGAATGGTGTATAGGGGATAATGGAGGCCCCTCCTCGAAGCCCGGGGCCCTCAGCAATCACCTGCTCTGTGTATATGTGGGACTGATAATAACATTCCCTGCGATGTTAATGGTTATAGAGAGAGTGCCCCCCCCCATATGTATTTATTTTATTGTGTATAGTTCATTTGGATAGTTATGTTTCTAAATTTATGATTGGGTTAATTCATAAAATGTGGTTAAAAATGTTGGTGCAAATGCATAAAATCCTGCTTAATTAATTGTGAGTAATACTCAAGCAGGCATGTTGTTTTAGCGAACTTACAGGAGAGGGCGTCCGCGAAAGAAAAGGAAAAAGGAGGAGGCACCCGCGCGTGAAGAAGTAGCGAGAGTTTTAGTTTGCTGTGATGGTGGAAAAAGGGCACGCAGATTTTCTGTACTGCGAATACATGTAAGCCATGAACAACATTAAAAAGGAACCCATCAAAAGCCAGCTGGGACCTGAGGAGGATGAGCTCCAATTAAAAGCTACGGAAGGAGTATTGTATCAGGAGTCAGATGGTGAGCATGTACTGCCCATGTGTGATGAAGAGGACAGAAACTCTGAAGCATTTGCAAATGAAGTGGAAGATGAAGATGAGATGGCAGAAGGGGGGCAGGTGACCTCTTCAGATTAAGCAGATGACGTCAGCTCAGCAGCAACTCGCCTGCCACAGAGAAAGTATCCTTTAAGACAAAGACATCCACCCACAACACTGACATATGATACATTAGGCAAACCCTCTCCCACACATAGAGGTTTTTGATTTCGCAATGTGACGTCATAAGACAGTTAATAAAGTTCATAATTAAGAGGAAGTTCGTTAGATGGTTTTATTTAATACATACAGACAGTGACACATAAATGGCTAAAATATAGTGATGCAGTCATAACAGCTTGTATGTGGGTCGGTTGATAGAGCATAGAGTATGTCAAAGGTTCCAACTTTTCAGCACTTGATGTGTGGCCCGTCGCATGACGGAGCAACCTTTCAGACATCATGTGGCCAGTGGTGTCTACTCCAGCGGATGACATGAAGGGGGAGATAGATGTCACGAGAAGACACTTGCAAGACAAATTAGCATCAAGTATTGAGACTGACTCCCTTATGTACTACTTTGCTCTAATGTTCAAGACAGTGATGATTGGAATGATGGAATGCCGAGACGGCATTCATTTTTGGAGGGGAGAGTGTGGGACTGATAATAACATTCCCTGCGATGTTAATGGTTATAGAGAGAGTGCCCCCCCCCATATGTATTTATTTTATTGTGTATAGTTCATTTGGATAGTTATGTTTCTAAATTTATGATGGGGTTAATTCACAAAATGTGGTTAAAAATGTTGGTGCAAAAGCATAAAATCCTGCTTAATTTATTATGAGTAATGCTCAAGCAGGCATGTTGTTTTAGCGAACTTACAGGAGAGTGCGCCTGCGCGTGAAGAGGAAGCGAGAGTTTTAGTTAGCTGTGATGGTGAAAAAGGGGCACGCAGATTTTGTGTAATGCGAATAAATGTAAGCCGTGAACAACATTAAAAAGGAACCCATCAAATTAAGCACGCCTGGAACTTCATTACTTTCGGCATGCAACAAACTTGGAAGCACCTCTGGGATTTGTAAGAAGTGCGAGCCAAAGGGGACATGAGAGAGAGAGCCAGCGAGCCAGCGGGAGAGCGGAGATTCTCGTCCGAGTAGCGGGTGCATATCAGAGCGAGATGGATCTGGAAGCCCTGGCTGAAAGTGTAACGGAGAGACTGTGGCTTTTGCGGCTCGATCAAGTGAAAGAGGTATGTGATTGTAACAAAATCTCTCTCGAAAACGCCCCTACTAAGCGCACACTTATCAAGAGAATTACGGAGTCGATCGATACTGTGATTGATAGCGAGGAAGAAGACGTAGCAAAGCATTTTCTGTTGTCAATATTGACGTTCATGGAGGCACAGGGAGAGAGAGAAGACGAAGAAAATGGCGACAGGCATTTCACGGGCTGAAACGTATTCTGTGAATACGTTTCAGTACTTGGATGATTCAACAATAAAAATGCGACAGGCATTTCACGGGCTGAAACGTATTCTGTGAATGAGACAGATTTACAGCAAAGTCACTTTCAACTGGACACACAAAATACTGAGATGAGAGATAAAATGGTAAAAATAAAAGGGAAAGAGGATAAAATTGAACAAAATCGGCCCCTAGAACAGCAACCATTTACTTGCCTTGCCCCTGAAGTCACTGTGAGGAGGGATTTCAAGGTCTGTGGTCAAATTGGAGAGAGCGGACAAAAAGATAAATTGTCATTCACTAATTTGATGCACCAGGTGGACAGAGGATTGAGAAGAGGCCATAGTGAAGCAGAAATTATTGAAGCCGTAATAAAAGCTATTAGCCCAGGATTGAGTCTACGCAATATGCTTGAAATCAAGAGAGATCTCACTCTATCACAGCTGAGAACAATACTGAAGGGACATTTCAAGGAGGACAGTTCTACTGACCTGTATTACAAATTATTGAACATCACTCAAAATGCCAATGAATCTCCACAAGCATTTCTATTCAGAGCCATTGAGTTAAAAGAGAAGCTGCTGCACACTTGTGAAGAAGGTGGTGAATGCTTCAGTACAGAGCATGTTCAGAAGAAATTTCTATACTCTGTTGGCACAGGGCTGATCAGTGATCATATTAAATTTCAGCTAAGGCTGTACTTGGATGATTCAAAGATCTCTGATGAAATACTGATAAACAAAATGAATGAAGCCGCTGGTGATGAGTTAGACAGACTAAATAAACAAAAGAAGAACATGGGGAGTAAAGTCACAAAAGTACGCACACTCTGTCCAGAAATGCAGGCTCATCCATGCAGACAGGATGAAATGACTGCCAAAGTGTTGGTTCAAGAACAGTCAAGTGATATAGTCAGGCGAAAATGCAGAGAGACACCAGCAGTGGAGGGGCAGAGGGAAACAGGGTTATATGAGATGGTTAAACTCCTGAGAGAGGAAGTTGCAAAACTCAGGAAAAATCAAAACAACCCTCTGGAACGTATGACAAGAGGAAGATCCAGCTACAGAAAGGGATGCAGAGCGTGTCAGGAGAAAGGTGAAGAGAATCGATGTGCTGCTTCAAATGTGGAGTTGTGGGTCATGCTGCCCGGGGCTGTAGAGCGCCAAAGAATCCAGAAGAAGGTAGGATCGATGTAAAAATATCTGTTAATTCCATGAGACCAGACAGCTCAGCCTCCATCTTGGGTTACAGTGGATCACAAGAGAAAACTCAAGAGCTCCTGCGGCAAAGGATTAAACAGCTGGAGGCGGAGCTAGAGCAAAGAGGAAAAACAGAGCGGAAAAAGGTGAAGAGAATCGATGTGAACACTGCTTCAGATGTGGAGTTGTGGGTCATGCTGCCCGGGGCTGTAGAGCACCAAATAATCCAGAAGAAGGTAGGAGCGATGTAAAAATATCTGTTCATTCCATGAGACCAGACAGCTCAGCCTCTATCTTGGGTTACAGTGGATCACAAGAGAAAACTCAAGAGCTCCTGCGGCAAAGGATTAAACAGCTGGAGGCGGAGCTAGAGCAAAGAGGAAAAACAGAGCATGCTAGAGCTACCACCTATGCCAACCACATACCCTTGCGACATAAAGCGAGATTGGAGAACCTCATTGGTCCAAGTTGTATGGTTGACTGCTTCTTTGAAGGCATGCCTATGCAGGCGCTCTGGGACACTGGATCGCAGGTGACCATCATCAATGAGGAATGGAAGAAAACTTGCTTTCCTCACATTGAGACACGCAGCCTGAGTGAGCTGCTGGAAGAAGGTGAAACACTCATTGGCCGAGCGGCAAACCAAACCGATATACCCTTCTCTGGATGGGTGGAGCTGAAATTCCAACTAGGGCCGAAAAGAGGGTCCCAGGCAGAACTCTTGGTGCCTGTGCTTGTCTCAAATGAACAAGGCGTGGGGCAGCCCCCAATCATTGGCTACAATGTTATTCAACATCTGGTGACAGAGGGAATGGAGCAGCACCCTGATGTTATCCCAGAAGTGGTAAAGGAAGCTTTCTCCTGTGACTGCAAAAAAGCTGTTGTATTGATACGAATGATACAAAATAGTGTGAGTAGTGAAAGTTGGACGAATTACTACAGTAGTTGCAGCAGGACAGACAAACATGGTGAAGTGTGGAGTGAGGGCTGGTCCTTGTGTTTCAAAGCAGGAAGTCCTGTTTGAGCCAGAAGTTATTCCACAATGGCCTGAGGGATTGGATGTAGCTAGAATGGTAATCAGTCTTCAGAAGGGAAACTTGACAAAAGTTCACATCCTAGTAACCAACATCAGCAATGTGGGCATTATGCTTGCTCCCCGCACTATACTAGGACGAGTACAGCAAGTCAGAGCCATTTATCCAGCAGACACCAAACCTGCTATTGTAGAGTCAGATCGAACTAACAGTGGTGATAGTGTGGTAGGAGTAGTGGTCACTGAAAGTAAGGATGTGACAAGCCTGAATGGGTTTGAAAAAACAGGTCAGGATGCTAATGAAAAACTGTGGGACCCACCAGTGTCAATTGATCATCTCACACCAGAGCAACAGGGAAAAGTTAAGCAGCTGCTGAGGGAGGAGTATGCAGCATTCTCAAAGGATGAGAATGATGTGGGGTACATCCCATCCCTCCAAATGAAAATCCAGGGCTGGTCCTTGTGTTTCAAAGCAGGAAGTCCTGTTTGAGCCAGAAGTTATTCCACAATGGCCTGAGGGATTGGATGTAGCTAGAATGGTAATCAGTCTTCAGAAGGGAAACTTGACAAAAGTTCACATCCTAGTAACCAACATCAGCAATGTGGGCATTATGCTTGCTCCCCGCACTATACTAGGACGAGTACAGCAAGTCAGAGCCATTTATCCAGCAGACACCAAACCTGCTATTGTAGAGTCAGATCGAACTAACAGTGGTGATAGTGTGGTAGGAGTAGTGGTCACTGAAAGTAAGGATGTGACAAGCCTGAATGGGTTTGAAAAAACAGGTCAGGATGCTAATGAAAAACTGTGGGACCCACCAGTGTCAATTGATCATCTCACACCAGAGCAACAGGGAAAAGTTAAGCAGCTGCTGAGGGAGGAGTATGCAGCATTCTCGAAGGATGAGAATGATGTGGGGTACATCCCATCCCTCCAAATGAAAATCCGGTGAAGTGACATGTCTCTAGTAAAGTGTACTTACGTTTCCGTGCCAACACCACTACATAAAGAGGTGAAAGAATATTTGGAAGACCTTTTGAATAAAGGATGGATTCAAAGTCTCGCTCCTCTTATGCATCTCCAGTCGTCTGTGTACGGAAGAAAGACGGTAGTTTACGCCTCTGTATAGATTACCGCGAGCTCAACCGCAAATCCATCCCAGACCGTCACCCTATTCCACGGGTACAGGACATGCTAAACAGTTTAAGTGGGAGTGCATGGTTGTCAGTCCTGGACCAGGGGAAGGCATATCATCAGGGGTTCATGGAGGAGGGCAGCCGACCATACACAGCTTTCATATCATCTTGGGGCCTTTATGAATGGGTCCGGATCCCTTTTGGGCTGTCCTCCGCCCCCGCCGAGTTCCAGCGGAGTATGGAGGAATGTTTAGCGGGACTAAGGGATGACACCTACCTTCCATACTTGGATGATAACCTTGTGCACAGTAAGACATTTGAGGAGCATCTCTGGGATGTCAGAGAAGTGTTACGCCGTTACCAGAGACATGGGGTGAAGCTCACATCTAAGAAGTGTGAATTATTCAGGGCTGAGGTAAAGTTCTTGGGTAAAATAGTCTCTAAAGGGGGCTACACTATGGACCCCAAAGAAATTGCACCCGTACAAGCACTAAGAGACCGTAAGCCTAAGACTCTAGGTGACCTGAGACAACTGCTGGGGTTCTTGTCATATTATCGCACATATATTCCCAGTTTTTCCCAAATTGCCAAACCCCTCTATGAACTATTGTCAGCAGGAAAGCCTCCAGGAAAGGTGGCAGGTGGTAAAGGGGAAATCTGGAGGAAGGGTGTGGGAAAAGGGAGAAAACCAGCACAACTTAATTCCAGTCAGTCTATAATTTGGACAGAACAACACCAGAATGTCCTCAACCAGCTGCTTGAGTTCTTGCTTCACCCTCTGATCATAGGCTACCTTGATTTCGAACAGCCCTTCATCTTGCATTGTGATGCATCACAAGACGGACTGGGTGCCGTACTATATCAGAGGCAGCAAGGGAAGCTGGTGGTGATTGGCTATGGATCATGGACACTAACGGTTCCCGAGAAGAATTATCATTTGCACTCTGGGAAACTGGAATTCCTTGCAATGAAATGAGCCATTTGTGAGCGATTCCGGGAATACCTTTATCACACAACTTCCTTTGTGGTCTAAACAGACAACAACCTGCTGACATATGTGTTGTCCACAGCCAAGCTCAATGCCACCACCCACCGATGGATAGCAGAGTTAGCTGACTACAATTTTACCATCAAATATAGACCAGGCCGCACACACCGGGATGCTGATGGACTGTCAAGGATGCCTTTGGACATGGAGAGTTACATACAGACCTGTTTACAGGAGACCAGTCCAAAAGTCATAGCCCCTTTTAGGGTAGTGTAAAATTTTGAGTTTCTCGGATCTTTTCACAATTCACAGCATAGACAGGGCGTGTCCAGAGTAGCCACGGAACAGGGTTTGAGCCGGACAGCTCGTCCAGAAGCTGAGATCCTGGACGTCCCACGTGCAATCTATCCCATTAAAAAAAAAAAAAGTCAAATAAGTTAGAGATGGTCGAGTCGTTTCTATGCAAATTATGCCATTTTAAGAGCTCCGATGCACACGGAACTGCCGGACGGTGTTTCCTGAGTACTGTACTGTAGGTGTTAGCCGATGAAATCATCGCATTCATGAAATATGACTTATTAACGCATTGTCCACCGAAAGTTGATGAGTTGTAATGTATATGAAATTGTCAGACAGTGATTCCAGAGTGTAGCACTGTACGTTTTGCATGATAAAATGATAATAAATTTAAATTATGTCTTGCTGATGCATTGTCCACGGAAAGCCTGTGGAAGCCCCGTCAAATAAGTTAAGGGTGGGCAATTGACAAGTGACGGCTGTAACTTATTTGACGGGGCCTCCACAGGCTTTCCGTGACGGTGCATTTTTTATGCAAATTAAGCCATTTCACGAGCTCCGACATACATGAATCTGCTGGACGGTGTTTCCTGAGCACTGTAAAGCTGGTATTACTAGATAAAATCATTGTATTTATGACATATGACCTATTAACTCATTGTCCACGTAAACCCTGTGGAGGCCCCTTCAAATAAGTTACGGGTGGGCATGCAGTGGTGAAACTCACCAAAATCCAACTCCAATTCCCAACATCAGCAAGTGACACCTGTAACTTACTTGACGGTACCTAAATAGGCTCTCCGTGGACAGACCTTATTTGAGGTAAACATGAATATTGATGAGTTCTAATGTATATGAACTTTTCAGACGGTGTCTCCAGAGTGTAGCACTCTACGTTTTGCATAATAAAATGAATAAAAACTTAAATTATGACTCGTTAATGCATTGTCCACGGAA
>NW_015507890.1:0-12498 GCF_001515645.1 Sinocyclocheilus grahami | reverse complement strand
TGGTAACAGAGGAGGTCAGGGGGACGAATAGGCTTTTTGCGGTCACATGGGCGGTCCTGGGGACGAATAGGCTTTTCGTGGTCAAATAGGTGGTAAGTGGGATGAATAGGCTTTTCGTGGTCAAATAGGTGGTAAGTGGGATGAATTGGCTGTCCGAGGCAAAAATAGGTGGTCAAGGGGACGAATAGGCAGTCTGTGATCAAATTGGTGCGGGGCCTGGGGGCGGTCCTTAGTCGGTCAGAGGGGCCAATAGGGAGCTTCCGGCCAAATAAGTGCTCCGTGGGAGGTTTAGGCTGCCCGTGGATGGCCACCCCCAACCTATTCGATGGGCATCGCGTAAGCGCCCCGCGTCAGGAGTCCGCCCCCCCTGTGGCCGACCTACAGTTCTGAAGCCGGGGGAGGAAGAGCCCTGGATGTGCCCGATCACCATAGCTACAATTTGCTCGGAGGCAGAGCAGGAGCAAGGGACATCACGAGTGACTAAAGGGACTACTGAGGAACTGACAGTAGCCCAAGAACAAGATCCAGTACTTGGAAAGGTACGGGAGTACATTGTAGCAGAACGTTGGCCAAAATTGGTGGGGCGAGACCGACGCGATGAGTTGACTGTTCTGTACAGGCAGAGAAACCGGTTGTACTTGGATGAGGAGGGAATACTGTGTCGACAATCAGCAGGACGATCCCAGACAGTGCTGCCTAGAAAATACCTTCAGTTGGTGTTTAAGGAGCTTCACGAGGAGATGGGACACCAAGGAGTGGAGCGCACACTGAGCCTTATCCGGGACAGGTTCTATTGGCCTCACATGCAGGCAAATGTGGAACATTATGTCACCAAAGTGTGTAGCTGTCTGAAACGAAAGCATCCAAATAGGATAACAAGAGCACCACTGGTCAACATAGTGACGACTTACCCTTTTGAACTGGTCTCAGTGGATTTTCTGCATCTGGAGGACTGCAAGGTCTTCAAAAACAGCGGCAGAAAAGATCTTTGGCGACTTTGTTCTCAGGTACGGATTCCCCACTAAACTCCACCATGACCAGGGAAGGGAATTTGAGAACAAGTTGTTTACCCACATGCAAGAGCTTTGTGTTATCCAACGCTCCCACACGACTCCCTACCACCCTGCTGGAAACGGTCAGGGGGAAAGATTTAACAGAACACTGCTGTCAATGCTAAGATGTCTGCCGAGTCAAGCCAAGGCTGATTGGAAGAGCTCCCTAAACAAGGTCGTCCATGCATATAAGTGTACGCGATGTGAAGTGACAGGCTATGCCCCGTACTACCTCATGTATGGACGGCACCCAAGGCTGCCTATTGATGTCATGTTTGGTCTAAAGCCAAAGGAGTGTGAAATATCGCACCGTGATTATGTCGCCAAATGGAGAAAGCGCATGAAAGAGGCATAGGAATTGGCATCAAGAACAGTTCAGAAAGAGCAGAGGAGAGCAAAACAAGGCTACGACAAGAAAATATATGGAGCGGGTCTCCAGCCAGGAAGCAGGGTGTTGGTGAGGAATTGTGGAGAAAGAGGTGGTCCAGGAAAACTCTGGTCATACTGGGAGGATAGAGTGCATGTTGTGACAGAAAGGATGTATGAAGATGGCCCATGTTGACACACCTGTTGACAACAACCAGGAAAAAAACAGTAAAACACGATCAAGGCGAAGAGAGACAAAGGCAAAGGGGAAAAAAGGCACACATCAAGTGGATGCTGTGACTGAAGAGGACTCAGAGGACGAGGATGACTGGAGAGGCGTGACGGCCTTGCCGATAAAGCAACTTACAGAGAACAAAAGCCAGCTGGGACCTGAGGAGGATGAGCTCAAATTAAAAGCTACGGAAGGAGTATTGTATCAGGAGTCAGATGGTGAGCATGTACTGCCCATGTGTGATGAAGAGGACAGAAGCTCAGAAGCATTTGCAAATGAAGTGGAAGATGAAGATGAGATGGCAGAAGGGGGGCAGGTGACATCTTCGGATGAAGCAGATGACGTCAGCTCAACAGCAACTCACCTGCCACAGAGAAAGTATCCTTTAAGACAAAGACATCCGCCCACAACACTGACGTATGATACATTAGGCAACCCCTCTCTCACACATAGAGGTTTTTGATTTCATAGTCGCAATGTGAAGTCATAAGACAGTTAATAAAGTTCATAATTAAGAGGAAGTTCGTTAGATGGTTTTATTTAATACATACAGTTCCAGTAAACAGACAGTGACACATAAATGGCTCAAATATAGTGATGCAGTCATAACAGCTTGTATGTGGGTCGGTTGATAGAGCATAGAGTATGTCTAAGGTTCCAAACTTTCAGCACTTGATGTGTGGCCCGTCGCATGACGGAGCAACCTTTCAGACATCATGTGGCCAGTGGTGTCTACTCCAGCGGATGACATGAAGGAGGAGATAGATGTCATGCGAAGACTCTTCCAAGACAAATTAGCATCAAGAATTGAGACTGACTCCCTTATGTACTACTTTGCTCTAATGTTCAAGACAGAGATGTTTGGAACGATGGAATGCCGAGACAGCATTCATTTTTGGAGGGGAGAGTGTGGGACTGATAATAACATTCCCTGCGATGTTAATGTTAAAGGTTAATAGTTGTAATAGGTGTATAGTTCATTTGGATAGTTATGTTTCTAAATTTATGATGGGGTTAATTCATAAAATGTGGTTAAAAATGTTGGTGCAAATGCATAAAATCCTGCTTAATTCATTGTGAGTAATACTCAAGCAGGCATGTTGTTTTAGCAAACTTACAGGAGAGGGCGTCCGCGAAAGAAAAGGAAAAAGGAGGAGGCACCCGCGCGTGAAGAAGAAGCGAGAGATTTAGTTTGCTGTTTATTTTATTGTGTATAGTTCATTTGGATAGTTATGTTTCTAAATTTATGATTGGGTTAATTCATAAAATGTGGTTAAAAATGTTGGTGCAAATGCATAAAATCCTGCTTAATTCATTGTGAGTAATACTCAAGCAGGCATGTTGTTTTAGCAAACTTACAGGAGAGGGCGTCCGCGAAAGAAAAGGAAAAAGGAGGAGGCACCCGCGCGTGAAGAAGAAGCGAGAGATTTAGTTTGCTGTGATGGTGGAAAAAGGGCACGCAGATTTTGTGTACTGCGAATACATGTAAGCCGTGAACAACATTAAAAAGGAACCCATCAAATTAAGCACGCCTGGAACTTCATTACTTTCGGCATGCAACATATAGCTAGCACTGAGCTTTAGATAGCTTCCAAATACTTTCTAGATCAACTTTGAATACAGAAAAGAGAGATTTAGAGCCAGAGCAGAGCCAGACATTTATGTATGTGAAATTTAGCTAGCAGGAAACACAAATTAAGTTTTCTTTTCATATAGGCCTATTCTCTTTTGAGTAGTTAAACAATCCAAAGAAAATTCACTTACAAAATAAGATTGGATGAAAATTTTAAAAATCGGAGCAAAATTTCTCTGTGTGGGCACAAAACAAGTGAATGAATATTTCTCAGAAGAGTGAAAAAAACAGCAACTCACTTCAGTGTCAGACTTATATTATAATTACGTGCATATTTTTTTATTTTTTTTCGGATGAACTCAATCTGTTGATTGACCACTTCATATTTAAGGAGAGAACTATAGTTTCCAAAGTCAGACATCGCTTGTTATGATTTTTAAAGGTGTAGAATTTAGTAGAGACGCTATGACATGGAGATCATTTTTAGTCTCCATCTCCTATCCTGAAAAGTCTGTCTTACAGAGATGGACTAAAAATGTTCTCCCAAAACTTACCGCCAGATTCTGGAAGATACATTCTTCAGACAGTGGTACAAGAGGAAGTGGTGCTGGTCCTTCAAGAGTCACTCTCAACCTATCTGTCTATAAAAGCCTATAAAAAAATCAGTCTTCCTGTATTTTACTACACTTCAACGTGTGATTTTTAAGTGAGGGTCATTTTTTTTTAATTCTTTACCCGAGCAAAATCTCTGAGAACCTGTGACACCTTGTACTTCTGGAGACTAAAGGGTTCCTGGTGGTTTTACACCTAATTCTTCACCTTAATTCTTAATTCTTTTGCAGTTAATGTGTCTTCTACTCTACCTGTTTTTTTCTGACCCTGCTGACCCAATGAGCATTTTGCTGTCCAATGCTCATGCCTTAACTTTGCTATTTCTAGCATTGCATCCTTCTCATGGCCATTTAATAATTTTTGACTATTCAGTCTGAGTTGAATCTCTTTTTTGGCTCATTTTATCTTTAAAAGAAAACCTGCTAAATAATTATGCACACCTGAGTATAAAGCATGTTCCACTTCCAGCCTTCATGGACAATTAAATATAATGTATTAATTATGAAAGACAAAATTAATAGTAGTTATTAAGATTGATGTGGTTTGGAATTGGTAAAATGTGCTTGGAAAAAAAAATATGATCAGAATATCAACTTGTATAATAATTATGCACGCACTGTAGTGTCTGTGCAATCAAGTCGTTGATATTCCCAAAAATTAAGTGTCCCCAAGTAAACAAGCCAAAGGTGAAAGAAATGACAGAAATGGAGAAACCAGGCTCAGTCGGGGAGCCAGTTCTCCTCTGGCCAGACAAACCATCATTTTGTGGTTCCTTGTGGTCTTTGCTGAGGTTTTGTGCCAATGGTCATATAGTTGATGAGGCCTTCTCTGGGGATCTGTCTCTGGGGCTCATCTAGTTGTCCTGGGCTGCATTCAGCCCCGACAAAAACGGTGCAAAACGTTTTTTAAACGGAAATGGTAGTGCGTTGAACACACTGTTCTGATGACGCAAGAGTTGCAACTATGGCAGCTGAGAAGGCCATTCTTTGTGTTCTTTTTGAAGAATTTCCGGAGCCTGATGAAATCGGTATAAATTCGTGTTTAATACTGCAAAATACGCTTGTTGTTACAGTCACTACCCTTGCCATCCAAAATAAAAGAGAACATCCCAATCGAGTGAAGGGATTTGTGGAAACTGTGGTTCCTAATTATTGTGATCCAACATTTGCCTCGCATTTGACAAGACTGTGTTATGATCTATATGACCTTATTATTTTTATTGTGAGTATTAGGCTTATCATTATTGCTGATCACTGTTGTTGTGCTATTGTAATATTTGCCATTATATAATCAGAGGGGTATAGAACAGTTTATGAAAGTGTCACTCCATAATACAATAGCAATATATATATATATATAAATATGTATATGTGTATTTTTATGTTACAGTAATCAGTGTCTAGCACACCTTCCTAAGGAAAGGATATGGACCAGAACACATTGCAATTACTAAATGATATTTAGACAGACTTAAAGAAGTTCCAGATCTATACTTGTGCCCTTATTATTTCAGTCATTTTGCCTTTAATGTAAATAAACATGTGCAAACAATATTCTCGCTCTTGTGAATTTATTTGGATGTTAATTACATTGTGCGAGCTGTCTCTTTAATACCATGTGGTTTATATACATGCTGCTGCTGATTGGGCTGACATGTTTGACACACCCACCAAACAAGAGAAAACGCATCTCAAACCCCGTTGCACACCGTTTCCAGGAAACATGTCGTTCAAACCGGAAACCGTAGCAAAACGGTGCACACCGGTTTGAGCTTGAACTTGCCCCTGTTCTCGGCTGTCATTCAGGGCTGTAGAGGTCGTTTCTAGCTGCTGATCCACCATCTGGACTGGATACGGACTGGATCCCAGTGACTGCAGTGACCATCTGATCTGGATACAGACTAATATTAGCGTAGATGCCATTCTTCTTACGTGTAACAAGCGCGTCGGGGTGTTATTGACATTGTTATTGTTAGTGAACACCTTCAGAATGAGACGTGGCCATTTCAGGACTAATTTAACAGACACTTCAAACATTACAACTACATCACCTTCTCAGTACATATTGCAAGACTGTCAAAGTAATAACTTCCCACAGTTCGACCACATGAAAGAAGAAAGCAAAATGTCTATTAAATAGTCCCGCGCTGGCACTTCTGCTTAAGCATGCTCTTAGCATATGCCTGAAATGATATGAGAGCCATTAACACAAACTGGCTAACTAGCTAACTCACACATCCCGATCACGTCCCACCCTCGTATATCTCGTAAATATTCAGTCAGTGTGTGACATTATGTACATCCAGTTGGTCTTTACCCCAAAATACTCAATGAGCAAAAGTAAGTCCAAAACACGTCTTTTCAACATCTTTGTCGCACATTGAAATGACGTCCCCTGAGGAGCCAGAAGGAAAGATTTTATGATGTATTTTAGGACATCTGAACGTGCAATATTGACGTCCACATGACTTGTCTAGAAGGTTAAAATTTAGTTCAGATGTAGTCCTTGTGGACGTATATTCAATGTCTTATAGAGTCAACCGCAGACTCATTTAGACATCATTTATACTGCTTCTAGACAAAATGAACACGCTTAGTCTGCATTCAATTAAAACTCATGCAAATCAACTCACAGACACAGTGTGTTTGTATAAAAATCAAGAAAACTAAAGAAACTTCACTTATCATACAGTGGATAACAATTAAAGGGATAGTTCACCCAAAAATGAAAACTCTGTCATTAATTACTCACCCTCATGTTGTTCCAGACCCATAAGACCTTCGTTCATCTTCAAAACACAAATTAAGATAGTTTTGATGAAATCCGAGAGCTTTCAGACCCTCCATAGACAGCAAGGGTACGACCACGATCAAGGTCCAGAAAGGTACCAAGAACATCTACAAAATAGTCCATGTGACATCAGTGGTTCAACCGTAATTTTATGAAGCTTTTTTTAAACCATTTCAACACCATTTTTTTCAGCGTGCATTACAACATACTCCAGTTGTTTTACTATTTTTCGTAATTCTCTTAAAACCCTTTTAAATCCTTTGCCTCGATCAGTTCACGATCACTCCATCAAATTTCGCGAGGCTCTGCACTTTAATTTCTCACTTTCTATAAGTTACATATGTTAATTTTATTTTATTACACCATTGATGGTTAAAGCATTTTCATGTATATAAAATAATTTTTAAAAAGCACCCATGATTGTGACGGCCTTGGTTGATTTATAATAGGCTAAATAAATAAACTTACCCTAAAAATCACGTGACAACTAGCCCCACTCTCCTCAACATCTTGTTTCAAGAAATAAATCATGATTTAACCCAAGTTAAACACAGAAGATGAAATATTCTGTCCCACAAAAAGCACAGAACATTAACAGGACTATTAAGCTCAGAGATGGTTAGGCTTGTTATGGATCACATGTTTCAGATTGATTACATCTTTCTCAGCGTCTCCTTGCGCTAAATCCCAATTTGTTCCACTCGAAAGGACTAAACCAAACTTTCAACTCAAATTGTCATTTTTCAATGGACTGTTTAGCTACAGCTATCCACCTTCTCTAGAAGAGCTCTTGATTGTCTCATCCAGTTATTTAAATGGTCTTCTAGAGGCCAGGAGCTGGAATGGAACAATATCCTTTGGCTTTTCTTCCCTGGCTCCAGTGCTTCTCATTTATTTTTATGCGGAGCGGGACAGAGCGTTGGCACCTTTCCACTGTGAAGGTAGTTCAGAGGAGCTCGACTCCTGAAGCTGTGCGATGAATCAGTGCATTACAGTTCAATAAAAGTGCACAATTGCGTCCCTCTGCTCCACTTGGCTGTGATAGCACTTGGAGGGCCGGTGACGGGGGTAAGAGCGCCCCTTCAATAAAACCAAGTCATTTTGTTTGCTCGAGACAATATTGTGAAATAATGAAATGCCTTACTTCCCATTACAGCACAAGAGCACTATTATAACCACAGGTATGTGTCCACATCCGTCCTTTAAAAGAGTTCCAGAGGAGAAACTGTAAATGTCTCGACTCCTTTACTCACACTTTAGTCCAGAAATTACAAACAGGGTTCTGTGCAGGTTTTCAACAGCATGCTGAGTCGACAAACGTTTTTGAGTCATTCATAGCCTAAGAAATCTTATTCATCTTCTTTCTGTTTAGTTCACCCCAAAATGGGCCAGCAGTATTTGCATATTGTCACTTAACTTCTGCTGCTTGATTTCACGGAGTAAGGATCATTATGAAATTAATATTAGCCACAGAGGAGGTGCAGATTTTGCAATAATTCAAATTAAAAAAATTAAATAGACTGCAGCAATTAACATTTTGTCAGAACCTCTAGTAAATTACGTATGTGTGTGTTATATATTTATGTGTCTCACTCCAGCCAGGCAACCAATGTTGATAAACCTGATATATTATAACATTTTACTTGTTTTAGATTTAATTTTTTGTCTTCTGAGTAAAAATAACTTTCCTGGGTATATGCTTTTGTAATAAAACAATTCTCTTTCATACAATTGGTGCTGATAACAGCTTAACATTATTTACCATAGCCTACATTTGGGGTCTTGCTATTATATTCCAATATCATTATGCCTCAATTAGCTAGATTACGAGTTGTTGTTTTTATGTACAGATGTCATGCTGCTGTGTATAATTTATATTGTTAAAATAACATTCTGTTCTGCAAATGCATTGTCTGCTGGTTTATTTAGCTAATTTTCAGTGCATCACATTAAGTATGCGACTTAGTAATGCAAGACTTTGAATGTTAAAGTGCAAATTAACACCTGACCACTCTTGTGGGTTTGCTACTGTTACAATAAAAAATCGTAGAAGGGTTAAAAACATTGGTATGATGTAAGCAACACAACTACAACAAATACAATTGATAATGGGTGTGTTAGATTTATAGTGTCTGAATAATCAAGCATTGACAATAACCAGTCACATTGGTGGCACCAAGAGGCACCCAAATAAAATTCTGCTTAGGGCCCCATAAAGGCTTGGGATGGCCCTGTATAGGCCAACTTAAAAATGAAGATAAAATTGGTTAAATTAATTTGATGAGTTAAAATAATTGAATAACATGTTGCTAAGACTTATTAATCACAACTTTTTACAGTCCAGAACACCAAAATGATGCCATTTTGTGGCACACAACCAAGCAAACTCGTGGACACAGCATTGATTTGTTATTATGATTAATAACATTTATGTTCTCTCCTAAAATATGCAGAGGTCAAACAACAAACAACATTTGGAGTTACTCCAAATTTCACACAAAGCTTATAGACGTAATTATAATATAATTCAATTAAATTTAATATAAGCCAGACATTAAAGTCAGTTTCTGTTTTTGTCTCTTCTGAGGAAGATTCATTCACTTGTTTTGTACCCACACACAGACATTTTGGTCAGATTGTTTCATGTTCATCCAATCTCATTTTATAAGTGACTTTTCTTTCTGTTTCAAAGACTGTAGCTGATGCAGTAAACGATTTGCATTTGTAATTTACTGATGCTTGTCAAGAATAAATTAGATTCTCTCACTGTCTAAACTAAAGTCAAGGCTTTAGCATCTGCTCATGGGTATCAGATCGGACATCTTTGTGGGCCGTATGTCTGACACCCCTGATCTACATGGTAGACAATATCTAGTGAATCCAAACTGATTCTGCACTCAATTTCATGGCCATTACCTCTAAAACAAGACAGTGAAAGACGACACACATGTGATGCTGTGTGTCTCTGTGTCTTCAGTCTCTGTTGATTGTGTGACTGTGACGTCTCTGCAGCGGCTCTTATTCACCATCAGCTGATCCTGAGAGAACTGGACTGACGTCTAAATACTGAGAGTCCTACAATAAACACACAGACAGTCACATATGAGTATGAGACATTACTGCTGTCACATCACATCAGCAGATCCATTTCAGAAAAACACAGTATATTCATATTACAGCCAGAGATATGAGTGAACAACTGATCATAGATTAATAACAGTGAATGATCAACAACTCTCTCGTTATCACTTACATACAGAGCAACTGGAAGAGATGAATATATTCATTTATTTATAGGTCATCACATAAATAAATACAGTTTAAAGTACGGAGACTAAAGTGGAGCTAAATTATTATATTATATTCTCCAATTACACACATATGAGGCCTGTTACTAAACTTTGGCCATTTTAAAGGTTTAAATAATAATAAACTCACAAAAGTACAATCTCTCCAGTTTATAACGTGGATCATCTTTCAGATCAGAGAGTAACTTCACTCCTGAATCTCCTAGTTTATTCCTAGACAGATTCAGTTCTTTCAGATGTGAGGGGTTTGATCTCAGAGCTGAAGCCAGAGCAGCACAACCTTCTTCTGTGACGCTACAATTACTCAACCTGTAGAGAACAATGACAGAATGTGAATTGTAGTTGAAGTGTCTGTAGTTTGTTATTGTCTCAGAGCAGGAGAGCAGATATAACTAGATAGTAAAGTGTGCAGGCAAACGTTAAGTTGGCTTGAAAAAGTAGTTTTAAAAGCTTAAAGTTTGAGGGTTTTCAGTTTTAACTAATTTAAAGTAGTTTTAAAGTTTTGAAGGCAATACAATCTATCAGAAAAATAGATAGATAAATAGACAGATAGATAGATAAATCAATAAGAAATAGTAAACTAGCATGCTGCTAGCATGATTTGCAAGTTACTAACATGTCACTACCATGTTTCCAGCATGATTAGCATGTCATTAGCATATTGCTGGCAATATTAACAACTAGCAAATTACTAGCATGATGTTAGCATCTTTCTAGCATGTTGCTAGCATGATTAGCAAGTTACTAGCATGTTGCTAGCATGACTAGTAAGTCACTAGTATGTCGCTAGCAGGTTGTTAAATCTTTCCCCGCCATTGACGAGTTATCTCGTCTTTTAGAAGACAACGCTTCCCCACCAAAGACGAGTTTTTACGGCTTTTCGTGTTTTCACTGTTATACACTACTACACATCTTCTGAACGAGTACAAAACCTCCCGAACAAAAACACGTGTACAGGACGGAGAAACGAGCGATCTCTTATGTAAACAGATGCATATGAAAAATAATGCAATCATCAGCATATAAATGAAAACTGCATAATGTTACGGAGTAAAATGTTGATCTAGGAAGTAGTATATGTCTGTGCAAGCTTTGGAGGTATTGATGGAAGTGATTTACTGGATTTATGCTTTGATAATCGTACTGAATATTACCCAGATGTAGTTTTTGATAAAAAAAATGTGATTTTCACACCTTTTTGCTCAAAATTATACATTTTTATGAAACCTACCTATATTCAAGTGTTGATAAATAAAGAATGCTTTAAGCTAGAATAAAACAGATTTTTTTTGTTTAAAAGTAGAGGCTCTGGTCTTTATTTTGGTGTATTGCATATTCAAATATTCATACAGTAAAATATTCTGGAGACCATCAAATTTGAGTGAAAATCATCAAAATCACTGGCGGTGGCTGGCAACTTTTTTCAAAAATGCTGGCGGGGAAAGAGTTAATATGATTAGCAAGTGACTAGCATGTCCCTAGCATGATTAGCAAGGGACTAGCATGTCATTAACATGTTTCTAGCATGTTGCTAGCATGATTAGCAAGTGACTAGCATGTCGCTAGCAGGTTGTTAGCATGATTAGCAAGTGACTAGCATGTTGTTAACATGACTAGCAAGTGACTAGCATGTCATTAACACGATTAGCAAAGTTACTAGCATGTCATTAGCATGTTGCTAGCACGATTAACAAGTGACTAACATGTCGTTAGCATGTTTCTAGCATTTTGCTAGCATTACAAACAAGTGACTAGCATGTCGCTTGCAGGTTGTTAACATGATTAGCTAGTGACTAGCATGTTGCTAGCATGATTGGTAAGTGACTAGCATGTTGTTACCATGACTTGCAAGTGACTAGCATGGTGCTAGCATGACTTGCAAGTGACTAGCATGTTGCAAGCATGATTAGCTAGTTACTAGCATGTTGTTAGAATGTTTCTATGCTAATCCAGCTAAAACCAGTTGATTCAGTAAAAAAACAGCTAAAAACCAGCTAGAAGAAGAAAAAGAAGAAAAAGAAGAAAAAGAAGGTTTCAATCGGATTTCAGCAAGTTGGCTTTTTCAAATTGGCTTGAAAAAGCCTAGCCTGAAAGTTTGAAGTAGTTTTTTTGAAGGTTTTCAGTTTTAACTAATTTGAAGTAGTTTAAAAGTTTTGAAGGCAATACAAGTCTGAAGGTCTGACCCGAGTTTGGTGGTTGTAGCTTTAAAAGTCTAGGAGGAGATACATTTTTAAATTTGGTCTCAGAAGAAGAAGAAGAAGAAGAAGAAGTTTCAATAGGATTTCAGTAAGTTGGCTTTTTCAAGCCAACTGAATAAGATTAAATAGTAGATCAGTAAGTTGGCTTATTCAAGCCAACATAACTAGCATGTTGCTAGCATGATTAGCAAGTGACTAAAATGTCACTAATGTGTTTCCAGCATGATTAGCATGTCACTAGCATGTTGTTGACATTATTAGCAAGTAACTAGCATGTTTTTAACATGATTGGCATGTTACTAGCATGTTGCTAGCATGTTTTTAGCATGAATAGCAAGTTACTAGCATGTTTGCTAGCTTGTTTCTA
>NW_015507889.1:25303-39150 GCF_001515645.1 Sinocyclocheilus grahami | reverse complement strand
AAAGATGAATAGACAACACACTCTGACTCTTGACCTTTACATGCCCCAGTCAACATCCATTCCTCTAACCTTCTACAGTCAGACATACTTTATGGGCAGCATTACCCCCATAACAAATTACCCCCAGTGTCACTTTCTCAGGTCATAAACTAGCATTGGATTCTATGGACCGCTTGTGTAAAAATCTAATTAATCAAGTTCCTTTCTGCTTTCCACAATAAATAGATCAAAGGCAGGCAGATTCATAATAGACCTTGTCACCCGATTAATATGCCATATTAAGGGCAAAAAAGTAGTGCCTTTATAGATTTCATGTAAGAAATGTTACAACCCAGTCAGTTTGCTTTGAGAGTGTTTTAAAAGACATTTGCTGTGGCTGTCATGTTGCATGTGTCATAATCATTTTGCTCAATACTGGGCTGAGGAAAAACAATAGTATGTATGTGTGTCCTGATTTCTTTTTTCTCTTTATATCTTTTTGTGAAACTGGACCAACTACTACCACAAAATAATCACAAAATACATTCAAATGACTGCTAATGCCGAGTTCACACTGCACAATTTTCGAACTCCGATCGCCGTTGTTTTCACACTGCGTGACTATCTGGGGTAGCATTCAGTTGCTGCTGTGTTCACATTGCACGATGGATCGGCGACAGGGGGTTTCACGTTGCATGACTCCACAATAGGAAGAATCGCCGACAGCTCTGTCTGGTGCAGGGTTGCCAGGTTTTCGCTACAAAACCCGCCCAATTACCACTCAAAACTAGCCTGAAGACAGCCCAATTGCTTTCGAGGGGGTCCCCCAGTAAAAATTATTTTTTGGCGGGGTTCTCCTGGTACAATTCACATCCCAGGGCCTAAATATCACGTTATTGGGGTCGCTTCAACCTGCTGACATAAAACACAACTGGCAGCAATCGCGGATTTGGCAACACTGGTCCGCAAACTACATTTCATATAACTCCTCCCCGAACTTCCCGCTGCCCTGCATCTTGGTCTCTCATTAGGTGTAGGTCATCGGCAATGTGTTTTTCAGTCAGAACTCATTTCACACAGCGTGATTGTGAATCGGCGACAGCTCCAGATATTTAGCATGCCAAATATTTTGCATAATAACTGAACTTTTCGTGTCACGACTCAAAACATCATAAACACAGCTCTTACGGGTCTATAAATGCAGGCTACTTTCAATACCTTTAACTCTACGTTTAGCTTAAAACGCTACAAGTCTGTCATATCGTTTGAAACCCAAACATCCCATCAAATTCCTCCATCTTGTAAAAACACTACCAATGTTTACCCTTGTTTTAGCCTGTTGTCTGTCTGTGTACTTTGGCAAGAATTTTGCTTGCACTTGGGTAACAGAATCCAAATGTCTTTTTCCACACTGGCTAAACACCCTCTGGCTCTTTTTTTTCTGTAAGACTACTTTAATTGTTGATTTCCATCAGGCTTTGATGAGACTTTCAACCAGTATAACAAAAAACGTTTCTGGAAAAAAAAGTGATTACTCTTGAGTGATTGTGATTATAATATTTAATCTATAATCATCCACAATTAAAATTAAATTGCTCCTCTGTAAAGCAACTTGGAGAAAAAAAAAAATCGGGCTTTGCCCAGCAAACATGTCTTTAGATTCACCATTGCAAAAAGATGAATAGACAACACACTCTGACTCTTGACCTTTACATGCCCCAGTCAACATCCATTCCTCTAACCTTCTACAGTCAGACATACTTTATGGGCAGCATTACCCCCATAACAAATTACCCCCAGTGTCACTTTCTCAGGTCATAAACTAGCATTGGATTCTATGGACCGCTTGTGTAAAAATCTAATTAATCAAGTTCCTTTCTGCTTTCCACAATAAATAGATCAAAGGCAGGCAGATTCATAATAGACCTTGTCACCCGATTAATATGCCATATTAAGGGCAAAAAAGTAGTGCCTTTATAGATTTCATGTAAGAAATGTTACAACCCAGTCAGTTTGCTTTGAGAGTGTTTTAAAAGACATTTGCTGTGGCTGTCATGTTGCATGTGTCATAATCATTTTGCTCAATACTGGGCTGAGGAAAAACAATAGTATGTATGTGTGTCCTGATTTCTTTTTTCTCTTTATATCTTTTTGTGAAACTGGACCAACTACTACCACAAAATAATCGCAAAATACATTCAAATGACTGCTAATGCCGAGTTCACACTGCACAATTTTCGAACTCCGATCGCCGTTGTTTTCACACTGCGTGACTATCTGGGGTAGCATTCAGTTGCTGCTGTGTTCACATTGCACGATGGATCGGCGACAGGGGGTTTCACGTTGCATGACTCCACAATAGGAAGAATCGCCGACAGCTCTGTCTGGTGCAGGGTTGCCAGGTTTTCGCTACAAAACCCGCCCAATTACCACTCAAAACTAGCCTGAAGACAGCCCAATTGCTTTCGAGGGGGTCCCCCAGTAAAAATTATTTTTTGGCGGGGTTCTCCTGGTACAATTCACATCCCAGGGCCTAAATATCACGTTATTGGGGTCGCTTCAACCTGCTGACATAAAACACAACTGGCAGCAATCGCGGATTTGGCAACACTGGTCCGCAAACTACATTTCATATAACTCCTCCCCGAACTTCCCGCTGCCCTGCATCTTGGTCTCTCATTAGGTGTAGGTCATCGGCAATGTGTTTTTCAGTCAGAACTCATTTCACACAGCGTGATTGTGAATCGGCGACAGCTCCAGATATTTAGCATGCCAAATATTTTGCGGGCGTCGACGACGTGTCTGCGATTCCCTTAGATCGCATCTTTGATAATTCACACTGCGTGATTGTCACTCGCGTGAACGAGCACCGATTTGCCTCGCAAAACCTGTCGGCGAGTGAGAAATCGGGCTAAAATCGTGCAGAGTGAACTCGACATAATACTCACTGAAGTTTGTGCTGTTTTTTCCCTCCAAAATGATGATGATGTCACTTCTTCTTCTTCTCTCAGGTTTTTTGGCGGATTGGCAAACCAACGTTAAAGGTGCATGTCCGCCACCTACTGGTCTGAAGTGTGAAACATACACGGTTCAGCTATGAACTATTCAACTATTATAGATAAAATAAAAATAATACAAATAATTAATACAAAATTCAAAGCTTCAAACTTTTTCCATTAATCTTGTCTTTTTTACATTTGTGCTCAACAGAAGAAAGAAACTCATACAGGTTTGGAACGAAATGACGGTGAATAAATGAATCTTCATTTTTGAGTGAACTATCCCTTTAAGAAATGGATTTTGTAATTTAAAGGGATTTTACAAAAGACTAAGGGATGTCAAATTATATTGAATGCATAGGTAAAGTCATCAAAATCACCAATTACAATTCCCAAGCAAACATGTTTTTTTTCAAAATATTAGGATTAGAGAAATAAAATACCCTATTCCCATCAATTCACACACATTATATTTTTAAGTAAAATAAGTATATTTATTTATTATGTTATATTATACAAGTGGGGAGGATGAAATTACATTAAGAAGCTGTGCAGCGTGTCAATAATGTCTAAAACCTCCCCTTAAGTAATAAATGTTTGCCCAAAAAACATCGGTCTGACAGCTTTCATAACAGTCTGACCTGTGCTTTGAGCCTCAATAAAGCCTCAGGTTAGGGCTAGACTTATTCAATTTCACAAACCACTCCAAGGCCATAGGTTTGGTTTTAATACTGGTAGACACATTTTAAAAATCAGTCAAACTGTAGTGTTCACCTACACAGTGAAATTACCTATCATTTATTCCGTCACCTTTTGTAGACTAAATAAAAATGTCCAAATGGAGTTCGATAACGTCACTTAAAAAATGCAGTATAGCATAAATGCACTTTAATTAAGTGTTTAAAGGCAATTTGACTTCTTAACATATATTTTTTAAAATGTACAATGTAAATGCTCTAAACTGCAAACTGCAAGGAATGTGAGTGCTTGAGTGCATGTCTAGACACCGGTGTTATGTGTTTTTCTTGTTTTGTTCACCTCTGACCAACTACCAGTGAACAATTACACCTGGGAAAGGATAAATGTAAAGTTCAGCAAACTTCACACTTTCTCACTTTACGCTGTGCTGTCTTGCAGGATCAGGTAATATTTTTCCAGTGTTGCTACTTGTTATTTTGTGGAATATAGTGACAGAGAACTATAAACACCTCTTAATGCCTTCGAGGTGTGCAAATGTGAACGTGGTAAAGCATAAACCAACAATAACACAAACTACAAATATTTCCTACCAATATTTCTAGAGATCACAGTTGAATGTCTTCACTGTGGTACACAGCATTGAAAATGGCAAACTGTTATCTAAGAAATTCCTAAAAAAAAAAATAAATAAATAAAAAATATAAGTAGAAGAGTCTGCATTACCAATATTTAGCTCCTGTCACCAAGACAAATGTCTTGTGTGTGTAAACAGACTTGGCAATAAAGCCCTTTCTGATTCTGATTAATAACTGTATACGTATAAAAATTACTTGGGCATTATTTGAGTTGTAAAGCGGTTTGAATTATAATTTTAACAGTCAGTTTATGTTTATGGTATCTAATTTACATCCAATTTTACAACTTTTTGCCATGACAAAGAAACACCTAAACATAAACATGTTGAAATGATGATTTAAACAACTCTACAGCTCAAATAATACACAAGTTGTAATGGAATAATTCATATCAGTGCTATTATACAACTATAAGCACTTTTCTGATTGTAAATCACTAAATCATAAAATAACTATTAAAATGATAATTTCGAGATTTAAACAGCTTAACAGCTAAAATGCAAAAGATTTAAGAACATTTATATTTTTATAAAATGATAAGCTTCACGTTTCTAATTTTAAACTACTCCATCTGCAAAATTGTGAAATGTTTTAAACAGCTTTTCAGCTCAAATGGGCATGTTTTAAGAAAATAATTAAGTGCTTTTATAAAATGATATGATTTCTCATTTTAAGCGCTCCAACAATAAGCTTCACATTACTGATTTTAAACGCTTTACAATTTGCTCTTCCATTGTAAGTACCTCACCGTAATCTCGATTTATGCTTTTTTTAAGAGGTAGAATATTCCTTTAAGTTGCAGTCATGAATCTAAACATCAGTGACTCTGAAATATGTGTAAGCATGTGTTCTAGGGACAGAACACCACATGGGTGTCTTGAGCACTTCCATAAATATACCTGCTATACTATACCCTGTAATCAATCCTTGTGTTGATTCAGTCTTTCTCTGTTTGCAAACAATACTATAATCTCCATGCTAAACACATCACACACAGGTGTGACAGCCTCACCTGCGCAGTGCATTTTGAAATGAAAAAGACTGTTGTTACCTTTGAGTCAACATAACATCCTTTTGACTTGTAAAATCGTTAAAACCATTCAACATGAGCCATGATAACACTGGAGGTCTGGTGGATCACACAACAGATGCTGGTTTTGAATGCAAGAAGGCATCCTGTGTGAATAGCACCTAAGGGTGCTTTCACACTAATGCTTTTGCTGCGGAACAGTATCTGTTGTCTATATGTTGTTCAGCTGGTACAAACGTGTTTCATGAACTCCAATGCATGACAACTTTTAGAGGTGAATACAAAGGCAAAGCTACTTCAATAATGCTGTGGAACTGACTTTTGTTTTTCTTATGTAAAGCAATGAACAGCTGCTTAAAAAACAGTATGCAAACATACTGTGATTTAGACCCAACAATATGAAAAGAGACCTGTGAGATAAAGGTTTTTGACCACAGGTTTCATCCTGCTGAAAATCCAATGACATTTCATTTGCAAATGCATGAAGGCTGTTGCTGATATGAATATGCATGAGTGTACCACACACTGAAAATAAAGCGAGGCACTTAAATATCAATAGCATTGGAGGTCTCTGGAAGTCTTGTTATAATTAGCTTTTAACGAAGACGCAAGTGTCTGTCGGCATTTGAGGCATAAAGGAATGGAGGATTCCTGAATAGAATTGCATTCTCGCGCCGTAGAATTCGTTACACCGAGCGCCGAGCATGAATAGGACTTATCGAAAAATACTTTTTTTCACATCCCTCATGAATAAAGATGTTTTGCTCCCTGAAATATAAAATCCTAATCAGCCTCATTATTTGGACTCCATGTGACAGTAAAACAGAAGAAAACATTCAATTACACAGTAAACATGAAATAAGATGGACATAAAGTGGCAGACTTAAGAATTTGCATTTGAATAATCGAGACTATTTAAAGAACAGTCATGCTGATCTTTTCATACTGGTCATAGCAGCTGCAGCTGTCAATGTCAAAAAATGATAAAAACGACAACATAAAATAATCCACCAACTAAAAGGGATATATACACATGAACTGAATTCA
This sequence comes from Sinocyclocheilus grahami, assembly GCF_001515645.1. Taxonomy (NCBI): domain Eukaryota; kingdom Metazoa; phylum Chordata; class Actinopteri; order Cypriniformes; family Cyprinidae; genus Sinocyclocheilus; species Sinocyclocheilus grahami. The sequence goes on along the minus strand of NW_015507889.1, from coordinate 32,761 downwards.
AATAAAATAAAATAAAAAAACGCACAAATAAATTTACATTTAAATAAATAAACAAATACATACATACATACATAATAGTCTACACAAAACATTATTTTATACTCCCTTAAGTCCACTAAATAAATAAATAATAGAATACACATAAATAATTATTTTATATTCCCCATCAAATGACATGACCTCTTCAGAAGAAAGATGTTGTTAAATGTCTAAAAATAAATGTTGTTAAAAATAATTCAAATTAATAGTCCACTCATGTAAACTATGTCATTATTCTGTCAAGATATTTTGAAAAATGTTGCTAAGTGAAATATTTCGGGTCCCATTGACTTCCAATGTATGCTCATAAAATTCTATAGAAGTCAGTGGCTACCATCAACTGGTTACCAACACACCAACAACAAATATCTTCTTTTGTATTCAACAGAACACAGAAAGTCATGCAGATTTGGAACAACATGAGGGTGAATAAATAATGACAGAATTTTCATTTTTATGTGAACTATCCATTTTTAGAGGAACCTAAGAAACTAAATGGTCCAGAGATGAGTTTGTGATAAAATGAAAAATGACCTCACTTCATCGCTCTCATCTCCACTGAAGAAGTAAAATAAAATAAAAAAACGCACAAATAAATTTACATTTAAATAAATAAACAAATACATACATACATACATAATAGTCTACACAAAACATTATTTTATACTCCCTTAAGTCCACTAAATAAATAAATAATAGAATACACATAAATAATTATTTTATATTCCCCATCAAATGACATGACCTCTTCAGAAGAAAGATGTTGTTAAATGTCTAAAAATAAATGTTGTTAAAAATAATTCAAATTAATAGTCCACTCATGTAAACTATGTCATTATTCTGTCAAGATATTTTGAAAAATGTTGCTAAGTGAAATATTTCGGGTCCCATTGACTTCCAATGTATGCCATAAAATTCTATAGAAGTCAGTGGCTACCATCAACTGGTTACCAACACACCAACAACAAATATCTTCTTTTGAATTCAACAGAACACAGAAAGTCATGCAGATTTGGAACAACATGAGGCTGAATAAATAATGACAGAATTTTCATTTTTATGTGAACTATCCATTTTTAGAGGAACCTAAGAAACTAAATGGTCCAGAGATGAGTTTGTGATAAAATGAAAAATGACCTCACTTCATCGCTCTCATCTCCACTGAAGAAGTTCAGAATAGAATTTGTCAAGAGGTGAGAAACAATAGTTGGCCTTTTGCACTTCCTCTTATCGTCACAGAATAAAAACGTCAGTATAATTTAATGAAAGTTCTTTTTGGCCTGCAGTACATTACCTTCTTGTATTCTGGCTGACACAATCTCGGAAAAAACACAATTTGCCTTCAAAACATCTTGATCGCCCAACTAGAGCAGAGGAAATTCAATAGCAAATCTAATAGAGTCTTTTTTTTTAAGCCAGTCATCTTGAATACACATTTATCAGCACATATACAGTGTGTGTGTGTGTGTGTGTGTGTGTGTGTGTCTGGTTTTACCTATATTATGAAGACCAAATATCCCCACAAGTATAGTACCTAGTCACCTACAGCAAACAGTAAAAAGCAGCATAAACAAAATAAGGGTTAATAGGGATTCCCCAATATTTATGATATGGTAAGTCAATAATTTATTTCATGTTATGGCCAATAACCAATTAATAGACAGTATCAATGATACTAAAATAACACTGGCACAAACACACTTATACCGGTATGCTCAAGACATATTGTAAAAAAAAAAAAAAAAAAGCATAATTTTATATTCCCTGGGGTCTACAAATGAGAACAAATAAATAAATAATTTAACATAAATAAATAAATTATTTTAATAAATAAATAAATAAACAAACACACTTATACCCATGTGCTTAATACTTTTATGACAATGTATATTTTTAGCATTTTATATACTACAATATATTAAATTAAAATGAATGAATTCATAAATAGATGAATATATATATATATATATATATATATATATATATATATATATAGAGAAAATCATGTCAAAAAAATGCATTAGCCTCTAACGGTGAGTTTAACTGACTGAGAAAAGCCATGATGACAGTCGAATAAGCACAAAACAATGAAACATTCTCTCTAGATTAAAAGAAACTGCTCTTGACATTTCATCAGGATGCCATGATTATATACGGAGCGAATCGGCCGGTGGAGGCAGATGTAGGAGCGAGTAAATAAGGAAAATGAGACCCCAGTGATGGCTAGAATGGTTGTGTGTGTGTGTGTGTGTGTGTGTGTGTTCCACCTTTCTCTATTCCCAGGGGTCAATCTCTGCTTATATATATATTCTGTGATAGTTAAGTTGAATACAGAACAAACACACACACACACACACACACAAAAGTACAGAACAGAATGAAACTGGTATGATGTTGAACAATGTGCTAAATTAATGTGATAGTACTCAATATAATGAATCACATAGCTTATTCCCTAAATTCAATATGCTATGAACCTAAAATTATTCTTCATATATATATATATGCTACATCTCTAAAGTTGTTCATACAAAAATACATTAGTTTTGAATGCTGCCAATACTTTAATAATGCATGTCTTAGTGTCTATGCAGATGCACAAAAATGTGTACTACAAAACACATTTAACATATGAATACCTATGATTAATGATGTTAATATGATTATCATGTTGCACCCACACATACACATTTTTAGTTCCTGTGCCACCAGCATTACAACTCAACTTCAGAGAAAGAACACAACGATATAAAGAGCAGCAATATGTCATCAGAAATAAAGAATACAGGACACACAACTGTCAAGAAGGACAGCACAGAGAAAGCAAGACCAAGAGTTCACCATGAAAAAAAAAAAAAAAACTTGTGTCGCTGGCAGAATTTATTTGAGCAATTATCTCAGGCTTGAAGGGGGAGACAGTAAGTCTAATTGCCAAATGCAAATATAGCCTTACTTTTGTCCTCTCACGCTCTAATTTGTCAGCAGAGACAGAGCTGACACAGCCTGAAAGAATAAATAAACGGTGCATGAAAAGGGGGAGTTAAAAAGCTGGCTTCTCAAGGGCAGGTCAGAAGCATTTGCTGAAAAGGAAGATTCTCAGACTCACAGTAAGTGCAACTTGCTTGGTGGTCGTCCTTTGTATATCAAAGCAGTAGCTACAGCCAGGTGACCACCGTCAATTTTTTGCCATGATTTTGACATCTGAGACTAATTTTGTGAATTGTAAAAAAAAAAAAATATTTTGAGGTAGTGCTGACAAACGCTGCTGACAGGATTTTCATCAGAACAATTCTGAGGGTATCATCCTAATAACACACAGCAAATAACGACTTCAATTTCCCCTGATCCTTGCAAAAAACTACCATATAACTTTAAGAGCTACGTTCCTAAAGACTTGAAATTGGAGGACAAAGTGCATTTACATTTATGCATTTGGCAGGCACTTATCCAAAGTCAGTTTCGGTGCATTTAAGGTATATATTTGACTAGTTCATGTATTCTTTTGAAAAGTGCAATTTTCTATAATAATATTCAACATATAAATGTAATATTCATAAATAAAATGTTGAATAATTTAATAATACAATTGATAAATAATTGACTATGAAAGTATCAATATTAAAAATGTAATATTTATTCAAATGTATAAATATAATTTACTATATACAATCACTATTTATTCAAACATTACAAATAATTCACCATAAAAATATTAATATTAATTCCAAAAATAATATTAATTCAAAATGTATAAATATAATTTACCATTAAAACATATTTTGTTCAATTCACTACAAAACTAATACTAAAAACAAAAAAAATCTAAAATGTAAAAATGTAATCAAATCAAAATGTAGTATTAATTTGCCATATAATGTACTAATAAAATACTTTTAATTAAAAATGTATGAATAACTTACTATAATAGTATCACTACTCAAAATATGAATATAATTTAAAATAAAAATTATACTATATATTATATTTAATATATTTTAAATAGTAAATAAAATATATAGTATAATGTTTATAATTATATATTATACTAAAATATATTTACTATTATATACACACGCACGCGTGCACACACACACACACAGAGACACACACACATATACATATATTATGTATTTTCAAAATGCATAATTTCAGTTTCAAAAGTCAGTTTTAGTGTATTCAAGGTATATTTTTCCCAATTCATGCATTCTCTTGGGAAATGCAATTTTCAAAAACAGTAAGAAATAGCCTTATAATAAGTAGATAAAGTGAGATCTTTCGATGCATATGAAAAAGATAGTACAACTTGGCTGCCTTATGCAAAAAAAAAAAAAAAAGTACACTTGCTTGGCTGTTGAGTTCCCAGACATATACTAAGCCAAAGCCTTGACCTAATTACACTATAAATCTGTTTAAGGTTTGACCAGGCTTTATCTCTGTTTGCAAAATTGGCACCGAGGGCCTCATTTAATCGAAAAATGCATACACCCTCTTCAGAGGTCTACAGATTTAGTCAATCTCAAATTAATGCATTAATGTCAGCACATACTGTACAGCGGCCCCAAAATTTTTTGAACTCTTGTGCTACTCTTAAAAATGTGTAAATGTCACTGCATTACATACAATATAAAACCAAGTTGCATTTCATTGCACACAAAGATGTTTGGTTAAAGACAGTCAAAGTTAATGAGACGAACTTCACCTCCTGGGATACCCGTGTAAAAAAATAGCCTAGAAAAGTAATATTATTTCTGGGAAAAAAATCTAGAATCATTTTGCTCTTGGTTTGCTATTTTGCATTCTTAATTGTGTCTTTGGCGTTCAAATACTTCACCATAAAAAGTTTTCATATTAATTCAAAAGTGAATATTCATTCAAAAGGCAGAATTATAATTTACAAAATTACAACATTAATTATTCAAAACATATAAATAATCCACTGTAAAAGTATCCATATTCAAAACAATTGTTCAAAATTATAAAACGATCAATATCAATTAAAAATGTAACTCAAAATTATGAATATAACTATTACTATAACAATTATCAATATTTATTCAACACGTATAAAACAACTCACCATAAAAACATCAATATTTTTTCAAAATGTAATATTCATTCAGAATATATATATATAAATTATACATACGTAATTTGCTATTAAAAACAGTATATTTAAAAATATAAAATTCAACATTTATTAGTATAATATACTTTATAAACTATTCATTCAAATTGTATAAATAATTTACTATAACAATAATAATAGCCTACATTTTCTAATTTATAAATATACTGTAATTTACTTTAAAAGTATGAACATTTATTCAAAATGTGTAAACAATTTACTATAAGAAAGCATGAATAACAAAATAATATTACACATTAGCTACATAAGTTACATTGATTAAATGAGCTATTTTACACAATATCTGTTGGCTATGACATTCTGGGGAAGTCGTGGCCTAATGGTTAGAAAGACTCGTAATCCAAAGGTTCGGGTTCGAGTCTCATACCGGCAGTGATTGTAGGTGGGGGGAGTGAATAATGAACAGCGCTCTCTCCCACCTTCAATACCACGACTGAGGTGCCCTTGAGCAAGGCACCGAACCCCCAACTGCTCCCTGGGCGCCGCAGCAAAAAAAATGGCTGCCCACTGCTCCGGGTGTGTGTGTTCACTGCTGTGTGTGTGCACTTTGGATGGGATAAATGCAGAGCACTAATTCCAAGTATGGGTCACCATACTTGGCCACATGTCACGTCACTTTTCTATACAAATATAACTTCTTCAGCACAGTAAACTGGAGAGTATGCCTATCAACAACAAACAAAAAAATCAAGACAGAAGAGATTACTCCGATACATACACTTTGTATAACAACTTGAACCCTCATTATGTAAGGCTCTAACATATAATTAAACTGAAACTCATATTCAGAAATCATCTGAATTAATTAAAATGCATTACAATTCAAACGGTTTCAAAGTTCTGGTGACCGAAAAGATGATCAACTTCACAAGGACAAGCACAGCAGAGACTTCCTTGGCTGTTTTAAATACATTTTAAGTATAATGATTTGACTGACATGTTAGCTCAGCAGAATGTACAAAACTGTATATATAAACCTTGATGTGTGGAAAGATCTAAGCCACAATTACCTGTGAAATATGATCTTTGTAGGTCTGAATGAAATAAGAAGTGCAGAATAAAAAGTCTGAATTTTTCCCCCCAAGTCCAAGCACTTGTTTCCAATAGATCCAAAGTACAAATGACTAAAAATAAGTTTAATACTGTAATGAAGTACATTACACCCATGTATAGGTCAAATAACACAACTGTCAGCTTCATATACATTTTCTATTCTCAATTGTTTTGTCAATTTTGAATAACATGCTACAATTTAGTGCTGGCAAACGAGATACAATCAAATTAGCTCTTTTGGTTTTCCACGACATTTACTCAAAATTCACTAAAGGTTGACTTTATATTAGCCATCCTACTATCTAGATATCACATTGTCATCACTAATGAATACTAAAATACAAAATACTACTAAATTTGCACTGTTTTGCAAGTGATTTGTTTGAAAATGTGAAGTTCCTGGCAAATTAACTCGTCCATAATACCCTTTTAGCGTCTAATATTGGATTAGTTATGGTTAAAATTGTTTTTACAATCACATTACAACTCTAAATATGACAAATTCATTCCTGTGCCTAACTGGCTAAACTGAATCTGTTCTCAGACAGACATATTGTACTTATAGTGCGCATTATGTCATTATGCAGTATTTTCTACGGTGACAGAGAAGTGCAAAGCAAATCACAATTCTGAAAACAAAATAACAAATTACAAACGCAAATGCAACTCTAAAAACACAATATAACAATTCAGAAAGCACAACAACAATTCAGAAAACATTATAACAAGTCAGAAAACACAACGACAAATCTGAAAACAAATTTACAAGACACAAAACACAACGACAAATCAGTCAAACCGGAAAAGGTAGGTATAGTTTGAGACAGCGCCATTGGTTTGGGATTACTCACCGCTGACTGGACGAGACATCTGTCAATCAACTTATACAGGGAAGAACCAGCCGAAGAACAGCAGAGTCCTGGTAGAAAGTTCGGAGATGGTATTAAAGTAGCTCAGTTTAAATGTATTGTATGAATTGCCCTTAATCTGGAATAAAAAATACGGGGTGTCTATTTACATTTAGTTAAAAGTTGATGTAGAACATCAGCTCCAGTGGTGCAGATGGATAAGAGTGTGTCTTTGGCTTTTTGACCTGATCGACCCGGGTTCGATCCTGCCTTTTGCCGAACTTTTTTTCCTACCTTTTCAAATCTCGTATTAGCAATGGGTCCTATTTACACTAAGTGAAAATAGCAGTATTTTTAGCAATATGCTATTTA
>NW_015507889.1:15620-25293 GCF_001515645.1 Sinocyclocheilus grahami | reverse complement strand
CCACTGGAGCTGATGTTCTACAGCCACTTTTAACTAAACGTAAATATACATTCCGTATTTTTTATTCCAGAGTAAGGGCAATTCATACAATACATTTAAACTGAGCTACTTTAATACCATCTCCAAACTTTCTACCAGGACTCTGCTGTTCTTCGGCTGGTTCTTCTCTGTATACGTTGATTGACAGATGTCTCGTCCAGTCAGCGGTGAGTAATCCCAAACCAATGGCGCTGTCTCAAACTATACCTAGCTCTTCCGGTTTGTCGTTGTGTTTTCTGACTTGTTATTTTGTTTTCGAATTTGTCATTGTGTTTTCTGACTTGTTATAATGTTTTCTGAATTGTTGTTGTGCTTTCTGAATTGTTATTTTGTTTTTTAGACTTGCATTTGCGTTTGTAATTTGTTATTTTGTTTTCAGAATTGTGATATGCTTTGCACTTCTCGGCCACCGTAATTTTCCTTTCCATTTTAATAACACACACAGAGTGTGAGATCTTTAACGTGCCTCATATGAAAAATTTCACAGTGATAAGGAACAATGCCTATCCCCATTTAATCATGTGTTTTAGGAAAATGAAAGAGTATTTCAATATTATTTTATTGTATAACGACGTATCTGTTTCTGCAGACAGCTCTCGATCTTACGTTTTCCTTCCCACTCCTACCTTCAAGGCCTGGCGATCCTTTGCTAATTCATGAAATCGATGCAGGACGAGATAAATAATTCAGCAGCCAGCCACACACTGAGTGATCACGGCGGGTTTGTTTGCATGAAAAGGAGCTGCGCAATACCGTTTGTCCAACTCTGCTGGAGTCACATCTTGTGACACAAACACACTGCCTATACTATTAAAAAAACACTAGCTTTCAGACCCTGAGTGTCACACCGAGACCCCTGTTGTGCTGAAAATAACTATAAAACAATGGAAAAACAACAAAAGCACGAGGAGAATCCCGATCCGTCAGTTGTCCAGCAGACACATAGGTTGCTTGGCTGTAACCTAGATTTAAAGAACCTGCAACTGTCTAAGGTAGAAACAAATGGGCAGACATCTCGGCCAAAATAAATGAAGAGGCATCTCTGAAGACCTAGAATGACAGCCCACTTCATCCTTACACAGGTAGAATAAAGCTACTCACCTCTGGTTTCAGTCTCCTTGACCTGTTCACAAATCTCAGGCTTAGCTGCAAGAGTTTCTCTACCCGCTGATCAATGGGATCCCCACTCCAGCCTGCAAAAAAAAAAAAAGCCTTAATTTTTAAAAACTAAGGCTTCAAGAAAAGGTTTTCACACTGATGTGATAGAAGACCCATTTTGGGTTCCCAAGAACCTTCTTCCCCATATTTTTTTTCTTAGTGTGAACACATTTTTAATAATCTAAAGAACCTTTTGTGCAATGGAAAGGTGCTACAGATGTTAAAGTTTCTTCATGGAACAGTCTATAACAATATATTACCTTTACATTTGTGTAAAGAGCCATAATGTGGTTTAAAAACATAAAAATGGAGCAATTAAATGCACATCACGTCTTAAAAACATTCAGCAATGCATGGAAAATGCACGTGTCACCTGTTTTTCAATAATTCTTTTTTAAAATTATAACCTGATACACTTGATTATTTGTGACAAGTTCAATTTGCATCTCATTATAGTCATGGCACAGACATCTGGCAGAATTACTCATTAGGAATCCAGCGAATCCTCTGGTCTGTTATTATTATTATTATTATCATTGTTGTTGTTGTTCTTGCTCACTTTGAACAGGTTTAACTTTCTATGTGTACAGTGAAAACGCACTAAACTTTGCATCCATGAGGCATTTGTGGATAATTGTATTGTTTGTAATTATGGGATGGATGGGGCGTATGGTTGTCTAGCAACTAGCAGTCAAATTTATGATATTTGAAATGTCAGCCCGTTTGTTAAATTTCACATGAGAGTCCCTCTCCTCACGGGAATACAACATTTCCCTCAAGGACCCATAAGTTCTGCAATGACATTTTTAATTAAAAAGTAAAAAGGTAAAACCGTTAAATATCTTCTCATAAATCTGAGATTTTTCACATATTGTTTGCTCAAGACATGCATCTTTAAAGAACGTCTGTGTAAGTTTGCAAAATATAAATAGTTTGAGAGTTTTCGAAGATGTAAGGCCGTCAATAAAATATATATTTTTTTAAACATCTAGAAATTAAACATCAATAAATTCAGTTTTAGAAGATCTACAAACACTGCACGATTGGTAAAAGCTTCTAGCCATCACACGTTATTATATACTATGTACAATATAAAAGACATTCATTTTTACACAGTTAAAGACCAAAGGAGATAAAATTATGCATAAAAAACAGCCCAGTTTTTTTAAAACCATTTTTTATAAAAATTATTTAAAGGCGGGGAAATGTATCATAATATATCAAGCTACACATCTGAGAAATATGAGGAGTAGTTAGATATTTCAATAGAAATATTTGCTGTACATTCACAACCACTCAAAACACTTGTCAAGTCTCATTCCAACCAAGTCAAGATGCAAATTAAACTAAAGATTGAAACAAACCGAAATGCAACGGAGAGAAGAAAAAAAAACTGGTGTAGAAACAATTTTCACTCAGACAAGATAAAATAATAATAATAACAATTACAACAGATTTAATTAATATAATCTTTATTTACTTCAACATTTTTTTTTTTACAGTGTATGAATATGGTACTTTTGTGAGGGATAATCATGCATAAAAGTCATGCATTTTTCAGTTATGTATAACAGATTTCACCTACATATGTTACTTGCAGCCATATTTGATATGCAAAGTGCAGTCAAGAAAGTAAATCAATTTACATTGCACAAACAACTGGAATCTTTGCATTTTCATTAGTTTTATGAACCATAAACAATGCTTATCGCACACATTCGTACTGACTTAAGTTTTGAAGTGGCTCGTAATCACTGCTCTTACAGACACACACTGGCATGAACGATTTCCTTGAAAAGTCCAAACATAGTGAGTATGGCCAGAAATGGAGACCTATCCAATGGCACATTTCAGTGTGAAAAAATAGCCTTCTGTTCATTGATTTGACTCTCACGCATGACGTAAGCTTGAGTTCCTGGAATATGTTTTGGAGGCCATCGCCCACATTTCTGCTCTGGGATAAAACCAACAGTTTTAGGAAGAATTTGCAGCACTCGTGTGTAATTAGAAACCTGGAGAGCTCTACTGCACAACATGCCCTGACAGGATATAATAATGATGTTGAATTTATAATAAAAAGAAGAAAAAGTATCATACTGTATCTGGGTCTTTAAAATGCCTCTTTTAAAGACAACATATTGGGAAAAAGGCATGAAAATAGGTGCATCCTGTGTTTGAAAAGCTGTCAGTGTAAAATGATTGTGCTGAAAGGTTTTTATCATCACACCTTCAAATGGCTGACAGACATATATGCACCGCAGACAATCTCCAAAAATGTATGAGTCACCATTAGTTTAAATAAATAAATAAAAAAGAAGGAGAAAAACTGATCATATAACACTGAGTACGGAAGTTCTAAGCGGCCATGCATTATTTTTTTTTCCCTTCTTGTTTTCTCGTTATAACGACTTATTTTCTCGTTATATCGACATAACGAGAGTTGTTTTCTCGTTATAACGACTTAATTTTCTCGTTATATCGTTGAGATCACGAGATAATTAAGTCGTTATAACGAGAAAACAACTCTCGTTATGTCGATATAACGAGAAAATAAGTCGTTATAACGAGAAAACAAGAAGAAAAAAAAAAATGCATGGCCTAGCTTAGAACTTCCGTAGAGAAGCCCTATAAGGTTTGAAATTATTTAACACTTTAAGCAATTAATCTATGTAAAGAAATATAAATGTAATTCAGAATACTTGCTATTAAAGTATAAATTGATGTGTAAATTATAAAAAAAAAAAAAAAAAAACTAACTTATATTATGCATGCAAGACACTAATCTCAAAATTATATCCACCCCCACCCCACAAAAAAATGCAAATACAATTACATGCAAAATCGCATTCCATACAAAAAAAATAAATACATTATATATATATGTATATATATATATATATATATATATATATATATATATATGCAGGAAATAAATGATTTATGATTTTATTTTATCAGTTATTATTTTACACTGAGTAACTAAATTGTGTAAAGAAAATTATTCAGGACATTCACTTGGATATTAAGGTGTAAATTTAAGTGTAAATTAAAAAAAGAACAAAAACAAACAAACAAATAAATAAATAGATATTATGCAGGATGCCAATATTATAGCGCCCAATGAATACATACATAAAGAAAAAACAAAATAAAAATACAGTTTCATACATACAAAACACATATAAAATTTACACTACATACACAATTACAGTTAATTGTTATATAAAGTTGATTGCCCTTTAGATGCCTACTAACAGTTGCTCTCTTTACCTCTCTACTGGAGCTGCAGTCAGGGAAAGGATCCTGTCGGAAAGCTAGCAGTGGATATTAGTCAGTGCTGACAGATGGGAAACGTGTGATTTATGTTAGCGACTGGGAGAAGGCAGGAAAGCAGCTATGATGTGACTGAGATTTCAAAGAGCGATTATTAATCTGCTTCCCGCTGCCGTGTGGGCCATGGTACAAGTTCAAGGTGGAAGGAAAAAAGAAGGTAGCAGGAAGTTGCAGAATGACAGGCAAGATGAGAAGGAAAGAAGGATGGATTGAGACACTCGCAGATGGGACCCAACTAACCACTAAAATCATGTTTCACAATTATGAACTTTTGAAGGCTTTAAAGAAGCAGTTCACCAATAATTAAAAAAACGACATGACAGTGCAAAAGTGACTAAATAAGAATATGCTTAAGAATTATAAGAAAATAATTTTGAGCAAATCCTGTAGCTCAAACAGTAGGTCAGTAGCTCATCATGGGTTCGATTCCCTGGAAAAGCAAGAACTGATAAAAATGTATACATTGAATGCAACATAAACCACATCTGCCAGATGCATACACGTTCATATAAAAATCTCAATCTAAAATAAATTACATTTTGGGTGAAAATAAGAAAACTGAAAATACAGAGGGCCTTTATAGTTATACATGATTTACAGATTTTTGGAAATGATGGGCTTTGTCATAATCGTACATAATAACTTTTTGCTTTTCATTTTATATGAACCACAGATCGATAATATACGAATGGTTTGTTTGATGTTTTTTCTGTTTTCTGTTAATATTCAATCATACGCATTATAATTTATAGATCATTGCACCAACTCCAGTTTGGATTCAGCCTTTGCAAAGAGTTCAGGCAAAGCCAACACTTGCCAAGTCTTTAGATGATGCCAGCTTTGGATTGGCATACAAAGCAGTCAATTTTTATAATTTTTTTGTTATATTAAAATATTATTCTTACATTGTAATCATTACAAGTTGTAAAGCTGCTCTGAAACAATATGTTCTGTGAAAAGCGCTATAGAAATAAACTTGAATTTAATCACATTTAGTTACATTTACATATTTGGCAGATGTTTTTTATCCAAATTGTATACATTTTGTCATTTTATGAATTCCCTGGGAATCAAACCAATGGCCTTGGATTTACAAGCATTACGCTCCATTATTTGAGCTACATAATAATTTACGCAAGTTGGTTAATTTATTCAATTTCATTTATTTTTTAGTGTAAATAAGGAAAGGTGAACATCATAAGACTTCAGAGAGAACTCTCTTAATGAGCAATAATTTCCTTTAATTGACTGGTTTGCTTAATCGCCACAGCTTCCCTCATGATAAAAGCCATGCGAGGTCTTTGATGTGTTTTTCCCCCACTTTCACGGCCTGATGAGCTCATTAGAGTCACAGATGTCACTCTGAGATGTGCTAAGGAGTCACGGGAACCTTGTCCCCCTCCTTCTTTTCCATCTTCTCATTTCCCAATATTAGCCCTGCTCGCCTCTCTTGAAGAGAGATTTATATTAATAAATCATCACTCTCATAAGATTACCCTCAAACAAGCTATAAGCCTTTACCTTTTAGTAAAATAATTGTTTGAGATACTGTATATTGGATAGCCAATCAAAATATGTAAAGTCTGTTAATGATTGCAATGTCTTTTATAAACTACAGAAAATGGTTCGATAGCTAGGAAACACACATGTACAAAATGTACTTGAACTCACAGAAAGTCACACTGGATAAAAGCATTAGGCAAATAAATAAATGCAAATGACATTGCAAAGTACATTCCAAATGACAAAAATATGATTTAAATATAGATCTAAACAGTTGCATTACTTCTTTCTTGCCTGCATGGGCTTTGATTTACGACCTATGAAGGCATTTTAAACCATGAGTAACGGAGCAATGTAAAGCTTTGAATTTCATTCTGCCCAGGTGCTAGAAACATAAAATTCAGTCCAGCATCAATAGACATGGGAAAAATGAACTTAATATAACTGAATATTTCAGCCCTGACCCTTATTGACAAGAAGAGAAAGGGAGGGGGAAAATTCTCCTAGTTTCTCACTCAGACTTATATAATAGATTAAATTAATAAGCCAAGAAAAGCCACAATGACTTTATAAATTGTAAGGCAAAAGAAAAGAATGAAAAAACTTGTAACTGTGGTAAATCATTGGTTCCCTTTCAGTCGGTCACTATGAGTCACGTCGTGACTGACGAATTGGGATATCGCTTCGATAGACCAATCTACTTCGAGTGTAAACTAAACGAGACAATGCACATTGGCATGCAATTATTGCATCCAGCTGCCGCTGATCACAGCGTGAGTATAATAAGGCAGCAGGTGCAATGCATACCAGCTTTTCGTTTCGGAGCCGAGCGACAACATCGTTCTGCTCTATGTTTATTTAGAGAACTACGAGTTCAGCATGCTCTCGGAAGCTTTCTGTGTTGGCGAGACGGCGCTTCAGCGGTGGTCGTTCCAGTGTCGAGTGGGTTGCGCACTTCAGGCTGCACTACCCCCTGTTGTGTTGCAAAGCGGCCATCTCCCCTGTGCGCCTCAGCACTAAAAGAGCATTTCCTAAAAAGAGCAAATTTCTCTAAAAGAGCTACACGGGTGCGTCTTTATAAAGACGACGGAACGTCCTTATAAGGATGCCATTTCACCCGTGCGTTTCTGGGTGCGGTCGTTACCTGGCACCGGGTGATGGTCACGATCGCTGCCTCACGTGTCTGGGCATTAAGCACGCTGAGGGAACCAACCCTCTGGGGATCATCACTCCTCTTGCTCCTCCGATCCAGTGGAGCGACCCACGGAACGCGCTGGGCCCTCTTTAAAGAGTGTACAGCGGTATCCAGTGGACCTCCCCCCGACCAGATGTCGATCTCAGCATCGGAGGGAGAGCTGTCCTATGAGGATTCGGCCGCGCTGCTGCCCTCCGGGATGGTGGCAAAGCCTGAATTGGATCCGGAGATGACAGCTATGCTTTCCCGGGCCGCCGAAAGGGTCGGGCTCGAGTGGAAACCTCCACCGCGTCCCGAGCCCTCAAGGCTGGATGATTGGTTTCTCGGGGTGGCTCGCGCTGGTTCTCAGCGCCCTCCGGTGCCTTTCTTCCCGGAGGTGCATGACGAGCTCACTAGGTCGTGGACGGCACCTTTTACTGCCAGAAACCGGCCAGCGGGCTCATCCTCCCTCACCACCCTCGACGGCGGTGCAGCGAAGGGGTATTCGGCGGTCCCCCCGGTGGAGCGGGCAGTAGCGATACAATTGTGTCCTAAGTCCGCCTCCTCCTGGCGGGGAGACCCGGTACTTCCTTCCCGGGCCTGTAGGCATTCGTCTGGTCTAACCGGCAGTGCCTATACGGCTTGCGGGGAAGCTGCTTCCACCTTACACGCTATGGCGTTACTGCAGGTGCACCAGGCTAAGGCACTGAAGGACCTGCACGAGGGTGGTCACGATCCGGAAGTTTTGAAAGAGCTCCGAATCGCCACTGACCTCGCTCTCTGAGCGATGAAGGTCACCGCGAGTTCCCTGTGTCGTGCGATGTCCACGCTTGTGGTCCAGGAGCACCATCTCTGGCTGTGTCTGGCAGACATGAGGGACACCGACAAGGTTCGGCTCCTCAATTCCCCTGTGTCCCAGACCGGCGTCTTCGGCGACGCAGTCGAGAGCTTTGCCCAGCAGTACACCGCTCGGCCTGTTACATATGAGACCGCTCCAGCACTGGCTTTATGGCCGAGTCCTGAGGTGGGCGTGGAAGCGCGACACTCACCGGGTCCAAGTTACACCGTCCTGTCGCCAAACCTTCACCCCGTGGTCAGATCTTGCGTTCTTCCGGCCAGGGGTGCCCCTAGAGCAGATCTCCAGGCATGCTGTGGTCTACACGGATGCCTCCACCACCGGGTGGGGTGCCACGTACAACGGGCATGCAGTCTCATGGGTTTGGACGGGCCCGCAGCTGCATTGGCACATCAATTGCCTAGAGTTGTTAGCAGTGCGCCTGGCCTTGAACCGTCTCAAAGGGCGCTTACGAGGCAAGCACGTACTGGTCCGAACGGACAACACAGCGACCATTGCGTACATCAACCAACAGGGTGGTCTGCGCTCCCGTCGCATGTCGCAACTCACCCGCCACCTCCTCCTTTAGAGTCGGAAGGTTCTGAGGTCATTTTGTGCTGTTCACATTCCGGGCCTGCTCAACCGTACAGCCGACGAGCTGTCTCGAGCAATGCTCCCGGGAGAATGGCGACTCCATCCCCAGACGGTCCAGCTGATTTGGAGATGGCTCTCGGACCTGGTTCCCCGAGCTAGTGCTCCTCGCGACAGCCCCTCCTTGACAGATTCCTCTGAGGAAGGACCTACTGACTCAGAGACTGGGCACTGTTTGGCACCCGCGTCCAGACCTTTGGAAACTCCATGTCCGGTCCCTGGATGGGACGCGGAGGTTCTAGGTGACCTACCCCAGAAGGTAGTGAACACTATCACTTCGGCAAGAGCACCGTCTATGAGACACATGCTTACACCTTGAAGTGGAACCTGTTTGTCGAGTGGTGTTCTTCTCGCCGAGAAGACCCCCGGAGATGCCCGATTGCGGTCGTGCTTTCCTTTCTGCAGCAAGGGCTGGAGCGAAGGCTGTCTCCCTCCACCCCCAAAGTCCAGGTTGCTGCTATTGCTGCGTACCATGACCCGGTGAATGGGAAGTCCGAAGGTAAACATGACCTCGTCATCAGGTTCCTTAGAGGGGCCAGGAGGTTGAATCCTCCCCGGCCCCCCTCCATACCCTCTTGGGACCTGTCTCTAGTGCTAAAATCACTACAGCAGGGCCCATTCGAGCCTTTGCATTTAGTTGAGCTAAAGTTTCTTTCATTGAAAACTCTGCTCCTGCTTGCACTGGCCTCCGTCAAGAGGGTAGGGGACCTGCACGCATTTTTAGTCGACGATTCGTGCCTAGAGTTTGGGCCGGCTGACTCCCAGGTAATCCTGAGGCCCCGGCCGCGTCCCTGTTCCAAGTGGAGCGGGTACGTTTTCCCAGTGTTATCTAAGTCTCACTTAGTAAGGTAGTGCTTTGAAAAATGGTGTGTGGAACTACTTGCCCCGAGTCCCGGCCTACACCAGATAGGGGCGCAGGCGGCTCGCACAGGGCACTGGAAGGGGCAGCACCATGGCGCTTTGGTAGGGATCCCAATTTT
>NW_015507889.1:10021-15517 GCF_001515645.1 Sinocyclocheilus grahami | reverse complement strand
CTGGTATGCATTGCACCTGCTGCCTTATTATACTCACGCTGTGATCAGCGGCAGCTGGATGCAATAATTGCATGCCAATGTGCATTGGCTCGTTTAGTTTACACTTGAAGTAGATTGGTCTATCGAAGCGATATCCCAATTTGTCGGTCACGACGTGACGTCTCCGTTCCCTCCTTCAGGGAACGAGGGTTACCATACGTAACCGAGACATTTATATATATATATATATATATATATAGCCTATACACACAATTTTTTCCCCAGTAAAGTAATATAGCTCACTAGTAGTGCTGGGCGGTATGACCAAAAATTTATATCACGGTATTTTTCAAAATTATACCGGTTTCACGGTACATGACGGTATTTTTTTTTTCATGCACGACCGGGTGTTAACCATATTTTCTACTTATTGAGAGAGAAAATACTGCAGTATTTTGACTTAGAATACCCTATTTTACTGTCATGATTAGTGAATATTGTCAAAAAATACTCCGAAACCTCCTTCGCGAAGGATAGGACTTCCGCAGCGTCCCTGTTCCAAGTGGAGCGGGTACGTTTTCCCAGTGTTATCTAAGTCTCACTTAGTAAGGTAGTGCTTTGAAAAATGGTGTGTGGAACTACTTGCCCCGAGTCCCGGCCTACACCAGATAGGGGCGCAGGCGGCTCGCACAGGGCACTGGAAGGGGCAGCACCATGGCGCTTTGGTAGGGATCCCAATTTTTGACTGAAAGGGAACATCTCGGTTACGTATGGTAACCCTCGTTCCCTGAAGGCGGGAACGGAGACGTCACGTCCCGTTGCCATGGTTGCTGTACCACCACTGAGCGGCCGAAGAAAATACTGCAGTATTTTGACTTAGAATACCCTATTTTACTGTCATGATTAGTGAATATTGTCAAAAAATACCACATAAATAGTGACTAAACACGACCCCTTTTATTACATGTTAACCAGGAGTCACTCTCATTTATAATCGCGCTTATAACTATGTTTGAGCTGAATAATCTCCATTAAATCTGAAGCACACGGCCCTCATCTCTATCACATCAAGAAGGTTTCATAGCGAGTGTTACCTTGTCACTTCTCGTTAAGTCACCTCTCCCCAAAATGTCTGGAAACACCTAAGTGAGACGTTAAAGTTTGCGGTTTGTTATGCAGCCAAACCTTGGGGCCAGTATTGACGTGTCATTGCTTGACATTGATGGATGTAGGTGTCTCCGGGACTGACAAGCAGGTCAAAATTACATTCCATTAGCTTGATTCCCTCCAGCCTCTCAAGGCTAACGCTGCCCATCACAGCAATGTGGTGGGCAACCTGGGAAAGAGACCGAGGGGGAGCGGCGACGCCTGTTTCAAACCAATTACGGCACAATGGCAGAGCAGAACTGCTGGATTATGGTAATAATGGACATGCAGAAATGCTGGCATTCGTGTTCGTAAAGGTGTGATGACCATAAAGAACCACAGCCTGTGCTCTGGATTAGCGTGATAATTCATGCACCTACTGCCAAGCACATGATGCTCATGCAGGAAGTGCCAATCAAGACCACCGGAGCACAATAAATCACAGATGCAAGTATACAGTTTAAGTATATTTTTAAAGGAATAGTGCACCCAAAAAAGAACATTTGCTGAAAACATACTCACTCTTAATTCATCCAATATGTAGATGAGTTTGTTTCTTCATTGAGAGAAATGTAATATTACATCACTTACTCACCAATAGATCACTCGACTTCCAGTCCATGAATTAACGTCTCGTGAAGCTAAAAGTTGAGTGTTTGTGATAAACATCCATCAATATGTTTTTAACTTCAAACTGCTGCTTCTTGCTAATATACGAGTCCTCTATCTATAATCAGGAGAGAAATATGCACAGAGTCAAGCATTTACAAGAGAAAACAGTCTAAAACAGTTCTAAATAAATATGCCAGTGGATTTTTGGTGTGAGAGGACAGGAGATGGACTTTTTTCACTGGAGAAAGCATAATTATTTGGACTCACATTTTGTCAAGAAGCTACAGTTTAAAGTTACTTCACAATACCTTAATCAATGGGCCGGGCGGAGTTGTGTGGATTATTGTGATGTTGTAATCAGCTGTTTGGACTCTCAATATGACGGCACCCATTCACTGTAGAGGATCCATTGGTGATTCTCCAAATCTGCTCTGATGAAGAAACAAACACATCTGCATCTTGGATGGCCCGAGGGTGAGTAATATTATTTTTATTATTAGTATTATTCCTTTAAGTACTTCCAGGCACTAGTAAAACAACTACTATAATATGATGAAATATGCATGCCTCTCCTAATGTTCATTATATCCAGTACTATATCCAGTGTATACCTTAATTTCCCGATGGGGAGAATGGGTTTTGAGAACCATGAGACATCAGTAATTCAGTATAATATCAACGAGGCTGCTCCGTTCATTGCATTAAAACTATTAACAGGTTCAGATTGAATTATTGTTTATTTCTACTCATACAGTGTTATTCTCAATACATGGTCGCATTTTTCCATCACATATTATGTTATATTGTTACATCCCCTACTGCTGATGGCCATGTAAGAAAACCACTGTAGCTCAAGAAATCACAGATGGCAATCTATGAGCCCCGTGAGAATAGACAATTATAACAGGGTAGAGAACCAAACTACCAACAAAACGCCACCGGTTACATAAAAAACAATTAATTGCAGGACAGAAACACCATTTCTGTCTTTATTTGCCTTTAAAGGAAAGTGACATTGTAAATTCTGTAACATGTCCAGTGTGAAACCGTGCATACAAATAAATGTACAGCTACACCAGCCAGCAGACTTCAATTTGAGAACTGTTTACAAGCACACCTGTCATTCAAAGCAACGCTAAAACACAAATATCACAATCCATCCAGTCACTCCACACAGCATATTGTAAACTATTAGCTTGCACAATATGGCGCCTATTGCCAAACTTCATTAAGAGCGCTATGAACACGTGGAACTGGAAATTGTTTTATGATATTTATAAAACTTGATGTATCACCGAGCCACAGTCTGATGTGAATGACATTTTGCATAAACAGACATGATCTGGAGTTCTTGGGAATTTCATGATTCCATTTCAAACAAATCATTCACTGAAATCCAAGCTTTGTTGCCCAGTGATGCTATAAGAAAAGCTATAACTGACCTTTCATACTTGAAATGAATGACGAAATCAATTTCTTCGTTAAGTCAATCCAAGGAGGAAGGTCTGTGTGAGGTGAGCTGTTTGGTTAGTTAGCTGTTTTGGCTGGTTTGTCTCTGCAGGTAGATGTCGTACACTACAATTATGCTGGCTTTCAAATGTGTATTCTGAGCAATTAAAGAAAATGTAATAATTCAATTTAATTTAATTGTATTGTATTGTATTGTATTGCATTGCATTGTATTGTATATATTTTGTTTTATGGACTCTAAAATGCTTTCTTTGTATATTGTTTTATTTTGTTGAAAGTAGCATATAATCATAGATATTTAATTATATAATTGTAGCTAGACACCATTAAGCTGCAAAAAAGTCAGATGTGTATTTGTTTATTTATTTGTCTGTTTATTTAAAGCAATTATCATATAAATTAAAATATTATTGTATATATTTTATTATTTTATTGAGGACCCTTAAATATTTGTTTGTTTATTTATTTATTTCAAGCAACAAACAAATCCTATATTATATATTATTGTATATATTTTGCAATTATATTTTATTATTGCAATCAAATATAAATCATAATTGTATGGATGATTCCCAAAAAATCTATACATCCATCCACTTATCCTCTGTAGGCTCATTTATTTATTTATTTAGGATTTTAATAACTGTGAATAGTCAAGAAATGATGGGAAATGCAGATAAGAGAGACAAGCTGCTCATTTTTTATTCATTCATATTTATTCGAACCCATTTTGCTCATGTGACCACCACAGCTCAATGTATTGAAACTTGTGCGCAAACCACTAGGCCACAGCCCCAGCACCGCTAATCTAAATCTTACTGTATAATCATTTTTAATCCCAGAGTCTGAAAATTAATCTGTTTTTGACTCCTCCAGTGATTCAATTTGGGTATCAGAAGGTTTGCAGTTCAAACAGCCTGATTGAATTTGATCTGTGACTGTTCATGCTTAAATGTGTGTAAGATGACTTCTCCATTTTCCCTCGAACACCCATTTTTCTCTTTGCGTCCCACTTTTAAATAGTGGTATTACCATCAGGAATCAGTTGATGTGATTAATAACTCTATAACTCAAATTCAACATGCATGAAATGACACGCTGACCTTGGCTTCTACCACAGACTGGAGAATGACTGCTAAGTGTCTGCTAATTGACTGTTGGAGGTGAGAGAAAGGCTGAAAGAGAACACACATTGTAAACCTCCTCGTGAATGAAGCCATCAGCCTGCCAGCGCTGACAACACTCACAGAGCTGAGCGGCTCTTGTGTTGGCAGAGGGTGAACGCGGCAAACCGAACGCGGGCGAGAGGGAGGCAATGTACACACACACTGTATGAACTGAGAAGACACTTGTTTAATTATGGGCCACTGTGCCGTTTATTTGCCACAGAAAGGAATCACAGTCAACCCTCAGATTGCTGCGGGTGCAGACAGAGTCCGTTACATTCCAATGACTCAGGGGCAGAAAAACATAGTAGGTTCATTGATTTTTATGCAGCTCTATTATATACGGCTCCTGACATGCCTGTACTGCTTTTCACAGACAGAGTGCTACTGCTGAATCTCAGAATGAGCTCAGGAGGTTCCAGACTGGGAAACTGGGCTCTGATTGGTCAGATGTATGTCTGTATATCATCACCTTTAGAAATCCTTTAACATTTCATTTAAATACAAGACAACATATTAAAAATATGCATTTAATTAAGTAATATTTTCTTTTTTTAATGAGTAAAGTATTTTTAAGACTTTTTAATGTTTAAAGTCAACATAAAATCCATGACTCTGCCTATTTTACTACCGTAATAATGACATTTTCCTGGGATTCAACAAGTAACAACAAAAAAAAAAAGTTAGGAAAGACTATAGAATACAAATTGTCACGTTGCTACTGTGTTCAAGCGCGAAGTGAGGAACGAGGAGACCAGGAGTACATCAACACAGGAGATTTTAATGTTTTTAAGGGAACCGGTAAAAACACACATAACAGCAGAGGCTGACACATCCACAAACATCGGACGCAGAAACCATTAAATACACAGGATGAGCGACACAATGAGGAACACCTGAAATCAATGACATAATAAACATTGGAAACACCTGGGACAAATTAACCTAAATAGGAACAGGAAGAACCAAATATGGGCATAAGGAAACAGGAGGGATAACTTGGGGGAGGAAAACACAACACAACTGGAACACAAGTCTGACACAAATACACACACACACACATGTATATATATATATATATATATATATATATATATATATATATATATATATATATATATAT
>NW_015507889.1:2103-9979 GCF_001515645.1 Sinocyclocheilus grahami | reverse complement strand
TATATATATATATATATATATATTAATATATAAAGTTAAAAAAAGGTCATGATACACTTTTACCATGCAAAAGTTTAAGTTGGTAAGATGTTTTTGAACAAAGTCTTATTTTGATTATTTGATCAAAAATACAGTAAAAACATTAATAGTGTGATGTATATAGGAATTTAATTTATTCCTGTGATGGCAAAGCTATTTTTTGTCTAATATGCTGATCAAGCATATATTATTAATACCACTGTTAAAAACTGTTGTGCTGCTTAATATTTTTGTGGGAAGTGGGCTATTTTTTTAGGATTCTTTAATAAATAAAAAGTTCAAAATAAACTACTGTTTCCTTGCAGAATAAAAGTATTAATTTCTTTCTTTCTTTTTCAAAAACAAATAAAATGTAGCCAACCCCAAACTTACTTTTTTTTTTTTTACTGTAAACAGTATGCTGAGTATAATTTCTCTCTTTGTCTCCACTTCTCATTTCTGACTTCCACCAGTGTTTCAACACTGCT
The DNA here is from genome assembly GCF_001515645.1 of Sinocyclocheilus grahami. Lineage (NCBI taxonomy): Eukaryota > Metazoa > Chordata > Actinopteri > Cypriniformes > Cyprinidae > Sinocyclocheilus > Sinocyclocheilus grahami. Next base: position 9,473 of record NW_015507889.1, on the reverse strand, counting down.
GTCTCTGTATGTGAACTACAATTTAGGGAATTTTTACCTGCCTTTAAGTCCAAAGCAACAGTGAAGGGTGGACTAAGAATTATTGCCATATTTCTCTCTCCCTCTTCTCCTCTCCTTGTCACTCTCTTGTTACTTGCAGGAGAGTAATTGTTGCCATGTTAATATTTTAGGCTGACATTGACACGACGGGGCATGGCTGCGAGCGGGACAGGGAACATCAAAAGATTTCAGTACACAAAGGCATCAGTCATCCGGTGCGATTCATCACCCGCTTCAGAGAGGGGAACGTTTTTATTCACACATACAGATCTTCTGTGCAGTTTATCTGCTCACGGCCTGTCAGCAACTCAATATCCTTTTGGCTCAGACAGATATTACAGTGAGGTCAAGCTTATACGTAGGTCAAACATTATTCACTAGTTTGGGGGTCAGTACATTTTTTATTTTTTATTTTTTGAAGGCTGCACTTATTTGATTAAAAATACAGTAAAACCAGTACTATTGTGAAATATTATTAAAAATTGTTTTCTATTTGAATATATTTTATGTAATTTATTCCTGTGATGCAAAGCTGAATTTTCAGCATCATTACTCCAGTCTTCTGTGTCACATGATCCTTCAGAAATCATTCTAATTTGCTGATTTTCTGCTCATTTTGCTGCTTAATATTTTTTTTTGTGGAAACATGATACACTTTTTTTCATGATTCTTTGATAAATAAAAAGAACAGTATTTAATTGAAACTGAAATCTTTTGTAACAGTATAAATGTTTTTACTGTCACTATCAATTTATATATATGTATATATTTTTTTTTTTTGTATTATTAAATTATCGACCCGGTATCGACGGTAGAGTATACGTGCACTTCAAGCATGACATTGCCACAGAGTTATTTGTATTAAGGACTCAATGCTCTGCTTCAAACAGTTCAAGCTATGGGCTCCTTTCCTTTTTTCTCTGCTTTACAAAGGAAAACCCCATAGAATTATTATTTAAATCACATGTTTTGCTGTAAGCTAGAGTTAAAGATGTACTATAGGATTCCTTTCAGGGCCTGAGCTGGGTTTTCCTTACCATATGAATAAACATATATGATAATGTAAATATGTGCACATTTACTAGTCACAGTGAAAAAAAAGATAAAGAGAGACGGAGAAAGAGAAGGAGAGAACAAAAGCAGCTCAAAAGCATTAGATGAAGCAAAGCACTTAAAGTAACAGTCCTGAAGAGCCCGATGTAATGACAATTAGTGCAAGAAGCTTCTGTCTCCTTCACCTGTAAAGGGAAGACAGCAGAAATGTTCCAAAGCCTAGTGAGATTCCTTCTTAGACAACATAGACATCATAAAAACAACCTGCATTCAAAGGCAATGTATTATTTATGTATTTATTTACTTTTTAATTATAAAATGTTTTCTCCAAAGGTATGCAACATATTTATGCTGCCATTTGGCCAGTTTTCAAGGCAGTTAATCCCAGAATGCTTGCTATAACATCATCTAAATTAGCATATGAAGAAAAAAAAATTACACATAATTATTTTCATATTGAGAAAAATTGGTACATAATAAAGGGACTGTATTTGAAAAGGAAATCTGTATGAAAACTATAATTCAAAGGTTGGGAAAATATTTATTTATGTATGTATGTATGCATGCATGCATTTATTTATTTATTTATTTTATTTTATTTTTAAGATATCAATATTTTTATTCAGCAAACATGCATTCAATTGATCAAAAGTGGTACAAATGACATTTCTATAAAAAATAAAAATTAAAAAAATGTTCTTTGAAACCTTCTATTCATCAAAGAATCCTGAAAAAAAGAAGACTGAAGACTGAATACTGGACTATTACACCACATAAATAAATTACATTCTAATATTCAAATAGAAAACAGTTATTACTGTTTTTATTTATTATTTATTTATTTAATTTATTTATTTATTAAAAAAAAATAAACCAACCTTGGTGAGCATAACATTAAAAATATTACCAGTCCCAAATTTTTTGAAGACGTTGGTTTTAAAGGGGTTTTATTTCTATTTTGCTATGTACTAATTGCACGTTTTTATGTTTTCCATTCACACAATTAATTATCTGTTATTAGAGTATTGCCTCATTAGCTTAACAGCACGCTAATGCCAAACACTATAAATTGTGAGTTGAGTCTCTAGTGAGTGAGATGTGCTATTGGAATGATTCACAAAGTTGCTGCCTCTGTAAAGCATTCCAAATCAGTCACTAAGGCTTTATGGTAGTTAGCATGCTGTTTTAGAAAGCAAGACATAAGAACTGAGGTCAACAACAGCTGTGATTTCCCTCTTTCCAGCCTCGCAGGCTAGCTCATCCCTCTTGAATATTTAACACAGGCAACAGCACATTAAAATTACTGGCAAGAAAAAAGCAGCGCCACAGAAGAAGTTTCAGAGAGCTGTTGGAGAGCAGCGAATGAGCAGCGGCGCGCAAGAGCCAACAACAGCACTATAAACATCTCACTACAGATGCTGATTTGCCTTTCCTGCGTGCCGTTTTATTGTGAGAGCTGTGTAAGTTCCATCTGTGTGCACAGTACACAGACAGGGTTCAGAAAGTGACCACATGTTTTTAGAACATATTTTCCTCTGCCGTCAGTTGTTTAACCTTTTTTTATTTTTTTTAATTTACAACAACGATACTGCACTGTAAACATATCAGAAATTGAGAAAACTCAAAAACTCGAGGCAACCAGCTTCAGGACTTTGAGTTTACTCAACTTGGAAAAATTAAGTTAATATAAGTATTGATGTTATAATAGTGATGTTGAGCTTAGTTTGTTTAACTTGTGAATGAGTTTGGTGCAGTGTTATTTTAGTATTACTGAGGCATTAGTGTAATTTGTATTAATATTTTGAATCAGGTTTTATTTTTATATTTTCCTTTTTTATTTTTATTTTAGTCATTGTTGTTTATTTTATATATGTCTATATAGTTTTTACTCATTTTTATTTCAGTTTTAGTATTAGCTATTTTAGTACATCAAGTTAAACAAAACTCAAATGAGAAATGAGAACTAGCTGATTTTGTTTCATATATAAATGTTATTTATTTTATTTTAAGCTATGATTTATTTTTTATTTTTTTCAGATTTAGTTAACTATAATAACTCTGGTTTGGGTTCTTTGCAAATTTATTAAAAATAAAAAACTTAAATGATTCCATTTCATTAGTATTCATACCCTTATCTGGGACAGTTAAAATTTAGCTCAGGAGCATTCATATTGCTTGTAGATGTAACTATACTTCGAGTGAAGTTAACCTGTGGCAAATTCAATTGAATGGATATGATCTGTAAAGGCACACACATCTTAATAAAAGGTCTAACAACTGATAATGCATATCAGAGCAAAAACCAAGCCCTGAGGTTAAAACAACTGCCTGTAAAGCTCAGAAACAGGATTGTGTCAAGCCACACATCTGGAGAGGAGTTCAGGAAAAAAAAAATAATTGAAGGTTCACAGAAGCATATAGTCTCTGTTACCCTTAATGGAAGATGTTTGAAACAACCAGGAGTCGTCCTAGAGCTGGCCTCCTGGCCAAACTGAGCAATTGATGGAGAAGGGCTTTGGTTTGAGTGGTGACCAAGAACCTGATGGTCACTCTAGTTGAGCTCCGTGATCATGTGGAGATGGGAAAAACCTACAGAAGGACAAACACCACTGCAGCACTTCATCGATTTGGGCTTTATGGTGGTGTGGTAAGACTCAATCCTCTCCTCAGTGAAGACACATGAAAACACACTTAGAATTTGCAAAAAAGCAATTCAAGCACCCTCAGACTGTGAGAAATAATATTCTCTGGTCTGATGAACCTCAATTCTAAGCATCATGTTTGAAGGAAACCAACTCTGCTCATCACCTGCAGAGTACCATCCCAAAAGTAAAGTGTGCTGATAGCAGCCTCCTGCTGTGGGGCTGTTTTTCAGCAGCAGGGACTGAGGGACTCGTTAGAGTAGAAGAAACACTCAGTGCAGCAAAATATAGAGATAGCCTTAATGAAAACCCAGTCCAGAGCATTCAGAACCTCAGACTGGGCAGAAGGTTCACCTTCCAACAGGATAATGACCCTAAGCACACAGCAAGAGTGGCTTATAGACAACTGTGTGAATGTCCTTAAGTGGCCCAGCCAGAGCCTGGGATTGAACCCAATCAAATATTTCTGGAGAAACCTGAAAATGTACGTCTGCCCCCATCCAACCTGACAGAGCTTGAGAGGTGAACAGGTGAGGTGAAGAATGGCAGATAATTGCCAAATGCTAATGAGCAAACTTGTCGCATCAAACAAAAAAGATCTGAGGCTGTAAAGTTGCTTCAGCTAAATATTTAGTTATGCAATGTACTTATTTCAGTTTTTTTGATTTTTAATTAATTTATGAAGTTGTGACAATTCTGTTTTTGCTTTGTCAATATGGTGTATGGAGTGTATATTAATGTGGGGAAAAAAGTAAATTTAAGCAGTTTAACATGGGGGAATTCGTGTGTCGAGGGGGCGGGGCTTCTGTCACACGCGCCACAGCAGTAAGTGGTTGGTGCTGTCGTCCCGCCCCATCGTCTCACTGCTATTGGTCAGTCTGAAGTCTTCATAGCCGTCGCCGCCGCTAATGACCAGCAGGTTGGATTTGACGGGCAAGATGATGGAGGCGCGCCGTTGGGCGGAGTCTCGTCTCTGCAGGCCTCCGCTGCTGCTCTCTGAGCTGTTCTGTGCGGAGTTCACTATAATAGAAATTCAGAATAAACACACATATTTGTCATCTGATGCCATTTTGACACATTTTATTGATAGCCTCTATTTCTAGACATCTGTCTTGGATGCATCCAATCACAAGTATTAGTCAGGCCTAACCAGGCAAGTTTAAACTACTTGATTGACGGGTGAGTAGGTGGGTCTTTTCTGTTGTTCAGGACGGGTCAGGATGCATTAATGGTTACACTACAAATGAAATGAGCGCATACGTCCCTGACCACCTTTGTAAATGCTTTGTGTGATGCAATAGCAAAATGTTTTGAACCAGTTTACAACTGCTTTAGCACTGACCATTTGAGAAGGCTAAATTAAATTAAATAAAATATTTGATATTCTTTTGCAGGGTCTGTTTTATGAATTTTTTTGGGTTGTGGGTTCGAGTCTCGTAGCGGCAGGGATTGTAGGGGGGGGGAGGGAATGTACAGCGCTCTCTCCCACCTTCAATACTACGACTGAGGTGCTCTTGAGCAAGGCACTGTTGCTGCAGCATAAATGGCTGCCCACTGCTCCGGGTGTGTGTGCTCACTGCTGTGTGTGTGCTCACTGCTGTGTGTGTGCACTTTGGATGGGTTAAATGCAGAGCACTAATTCCAAGTATGGGTCACCATACTTGGCCACATGTCACGTCACTAAAAATAAGGCAGCAACATAACAAAACGTGAAAAAAAAGGAAGGGGTATGAATACTTTCGCAAGGCACTGTACTAATTGTACTAAGTGTTTACTAATTGTTACTACAGTTTTAGTTATTTTAGTTCATAAAGTAAAATGTAATGAAAATTAGAAAAAAAAAACTAATACATTTAGATTATTTTATTTTATTTAATTTCAATTAAAGTTGATTTTATTTAAAGCAATGAAAATATTTTTTTCTTAGTTTTAAGAACTATACTATAACTACTATAACAACACGGTTGTCTACAAAGTACAATCAAAAACATTACATAGAGCTAAAACATATGTTAATTCGGAATAAACATATTTATGTCATCATAACTCCCTATGCTTTGACCAAAAATATAAATTATTGATGTGCATCAACAGCATGTATAGCAGCCGCTTAGTTGGAACCTCACCACCAAACTTGGCATTGTAAGTTCTTGCTGTCTAATATTTTAAGTTGCTTAAACAAAATGGCCGAAAAATAACTTATTAAATTAATGTTATGTAATATCAGCCTTTTTATATTTTTGATAGTTTAATCAGCCTTCAAAATAGAGCTTGTCTGACAAAATGAAAGCTGCATTTAAAAAAAAAAATTGTTTTACAGTGGCATGGGAAGGAGCAACTTTAGTCAACTAAGTTAACCATACCCACAGCAACCTGCTCTCCAAAGAGTGTCAGAGGTCTTTAAGGGCTCCGCAAATGAATTCATAGGAGGCACAGAGGTAAGACTGTCAACCCACCTGTTGTTTGAACCTCTACAGAGATGGAAAGCACAGAAAGAGAGGGTTTCTCAGGTCACATGAATGACACCAGCGCTTCTCCCTCCCCGTGGAGATCAAGATTGTGCTGTTAGTGACAGACAGGTTTTACAGCCTAGTGTGAAAAATCGATGCCATTGAATCCACACAATAGGTGTATTCTGAGCCCCCACAGCTTCAGTGAGGAGAAACCCAATTGCCTCTCAGTAATGGCAGACCGAAGAGAGATAATGCCAGCGTGCATGGCCCAGAGGAGGTGGAACGGTCACAGACACGTACAGTGCTCATATTGCGGTCTAAACCTGAAAGTGCTTGTCCGATTCCCAGAAAACAGCCCTGATGACCCCTCAAAGCAAAGCTACCGTTACGTAAATCCATAATCTCCACAGATATGTGCCTTGGATAAGTCAGGAAAGCCCTGAAGGTGCAGACAGAATTTATTGCTGACATACTGAGGTCATGGTCTATAAGTGTTTTTTATCTAGGGCACAGAGTTTACATTAGAAATCAATGGTGTACATAATTCCAGATTAATTATGACACCCAAAACCAGAGCTGATCCTCCCTATACGCAAAATACGCAAACTGCTAGGGCCCTCGAAAACCAGGGGGCCCCCTTGCTCTTAAAGATGATTTAATTTTAGTTTATTTTTTTAATTTGGCCAGCGGTCATGAAAACATGAACGATCATTTATTTTAATGTGGTGTGCTGTCGCCCTTTCTACGTAAAAATCAGTTAAATCATGTCATGTGAATGTCGTACTGTCGTGCTTCAGACTAAAAAAACAAGTTGAAAGCGTACCGAGCCGCGGAATAGACACTGTTTCTCAAGCGCTTTCCGCGAGCTCGATTCGAGACGAAGTGAAACACGGACAAATGCGTTTCATTCACTCATTCATAACCACTCATACCCCACTTCAATAAGAGTGTCATCTCCCATTCCCTTTAAAGGGGTCATATGATGCGATTTAAATTTTTCCTTTCTCTTTGGAGTATTACAAGCTCTTGGTGCATAAAGAAGATCTGTAAAGTTGCAAAGACTAAAGTCTCAAATCCAAAGAGTTATTCTTTATAAAAGTTAAGAGTCAACCACGCCTACCTAAAACGACTCGTTCTAACACGCCCCCACATGTCTACGTCACGATGTGGGAAGATTTGCATA
>NW_015507889.1:0-1563 GCF_001515645.1 Sinocyclocheilus grahami | reverse complement strand
GCTTTTCAGACCGATGAGCTTTGTAAAAATCGACGAGTTTCAGAAAGGCGGGGCATAGAGGAGAAACAATAATGTACAGTATGTGGAAAATAATGTGTTTTTTGAACCTTAAACGCATAAAGACATTTCATTACACCAAATACACAAAATAATGTTCTTTTTAGCAGCATCATATGACCCCTTTAAGAGCCAGCTGCGCTCGTGCCATGGCGTATTTGCTATTTACACGGCGGAATTTGCAAGCACAAAGACAGAGCGCGTCTCCAGAGATGAAACGGAGCTGCTCCTGTGTGAGCAAATAGGTAGCCTAATTCTGATGCATGCAATGACTATCCATTATGACATGTAGGCATTTTTACATTTATGTAGCCTACACAATAATAATCTTTTACATTGCAATCCTTTAATTTTTTATATTTGGCATGTTTGAGTGTTGCTGTGCATCCCTGTGTGTGTAATAAGCAGAGTGTACGCGTGCTGTGGACCCGCCTATACTAATGCGCTCTTTAAATAACAAAAAAACTACTGTGCCATTGACTTCAGAGCAGGTTTTTGTTGGTCAATGGTGCAGTCTATTTCAGTTGCCTCAAAATAGCAACGCGCCAGAACAAACCTCGTTTTCAGACCAGCACGCCCATGAGTGCACAAATGGGCGCAAATTGATTTCCTATTTAAACAACATGGCGCAGGACGTGAAAATGACAACTGCGTCTGGCTGAAACTAGGAAAAAACACTGCATTGCGCCAGGTGTATTATAGGGCCCACTGTTTCTCAAGCGCTTTACGCGAGCGCAATTCGAGATGGAGTGAAACATGGACAAATGCGTTTTATTCGTTCATTCATAACCACTCATAAGTAAATAAATGACATTTATCAGGTGATCAGATATTTTTGCTTCCACTGAAGCACAAGATATTATTGGGGACATATCAAAATCAGACAGAGCCAAGACCAATCCGTACATGTGCACCAATCCGTATCATAATTAGCATTAAACCAAACCAAATACTGAAATTCATGCAAATGTTTCAATTAAACTTGTTACTCGCAATTATATTACATTTTATAACAAAGAAAAAAAGTAAAATAATGAGCGTTTTCATTAGTGATCTCAAACTTTTGAATTCCTTTTTTTTTCATTTAAATCAACTGCAAAACTTAGTTTATTAGATTCTGCAACCTGGGATCAAACATGAGACCTTTGTGTCAGTAGGGATCTTCACCGTTAGGCCTCTATTGGCTTCATGCACATTCTGTTCATGTTTGAATGTGTGTGTATTAGATCTGAAAACACAGACACCAGTGCCAGAGATACACAGAGAAACATATCACGGCAATAAAGACTTCACGAGTCCGGCATTGAATCTACAACATGAATGTCATTACATTACAGAGACTATTATGAGCTTATCGGCTTTTTGTAAATCAAAACTCTAACTACTAAACTAATTATTTTCAGTAATACAGTGAGTTACTACAAATACACTTGCCTCTGGAAAATGTATCATGCTTATTCTTGTAAGATAAACAGGTCAATAATTTAATAATTTAATAATTTAGCT
>NW_015507888.1:34235-39149 GCF_001515645.1 Sinocyclocheilus grahami | reverse complement strand
TCTTGTTAAAACAAGAGTATTTTACTTACCCTACTGGCAGATCATTTTACTTGTTTTAAGCAAAATACACTTAATTTAGTTTTTTTTTTACCCTGGAAAAAAGATTAAATATCTTATGTCATTTGGCTTATCTAGTAAAGGTATCTTGATTTAAGATTTTTTTTTAGATATTTTGACTAGAAACAAGTTTTTTTTGTAGTGAAGGAGTGTCTCTATAATCCCTCTTCCTGAAAGCCACTGTGTTTGGGCTACATTGGGAGCTGAACATTGGGACATTACTACGAGTGGGTTTTGTCTTTTCTTTTGCAGTGATACGAACCGTTCAGTTCATTCTTCCACCACCACAAATCTATTCACTCACCATTGACACTCAAAAAGACGTTATGTGTAGGGATGCAGGGCCCGATACTGAGCTCCTGTATTAGTACTCGTGCTCGTTAAAATGTCCCGATACCAAACGCCGATCCCACACAGCATGTGACAAGTGCCATATTCAGACAAGGAAACACAGACAACACAACAACAGACAGCAGCATGGAGTTATTAGAGATTAAGGAATTTTTTTTTAGATATTTTGACTAGAAACAAGTTTTTTTTGTAGTGAAGGAGTGTCTCTATAATCCCTCTTCCTGAAAGCCACTGTGTTTGGGCTACATTGGGAGCTGAACATTGGGACATTACTACGAGTGGGTTTTGTCTTTTCTTTTGCAGTGATACGAACCGTTCAGTTCATTCTTCCACCACCACAAATCTATTCACTCACCATTGACACTCAAAAAGACGTTATGTGTAGGGATGCAGGGCCCGATACTGAGCTCCTGTATTAGTACTCGTGCTCGTTAAAATGCCCCGATACCAAACGCCGATCCCACACAGCATGTGACAAGTGCCATATTCAGACAAGGAAACACAGACAACACAACAACAGACAGCAGAATGGAGTTATTAGAGATTAAGGATGTCTACGAAGTATATGTATGCATTGAATATAATGTTAAACATTCAGTATTAACGCCTGTATAGCTGATGTGTGCGAGTTGATAAACAAAGCACGCTGAGTGGATTGAGCGCGTGGCGGCGCATATGTCGAATATGTCAAATATTGGTAAGTAAAACAATGCACAAGTTACTTAACGGTAGAGAGAGAGAGAGCATGCACAATTCTGTTGTGTGATCTTTGTGTGAACATCAGATCTTTGATTTTCACTCACTTAGCACACGCATCATTTGGATTAAAACTAAACCATAAAAATAAGACCATTTATAGGGGTATTCACTATAAACATCATTTATTTTTAACCTTAGGCATACACGACTTTCTGGCGAAAGCAGCCTATGTGAAATGCGCTAGGCTGTACTAATCTGCATCAGTACAAATACGTGCACACGTTGCGCGTGTTTTGCTTGCTTGAGTGTTTCTGCATTATATGAGTGGCTTTGGAATATAAATCGCAGCACGTTTCAGATGGAAAAAAAAAAGCGCGACTTCTATTTCTGAAAATATCACAGTTGGGAGATTTATAACGAGTGGTTCCCTGCATTATTACAGCAAAGCGCATGATTACAGTACTGAGCCGCTGCAATGGAGCAGCTCTAATGCTATTAAATTAAAGATGATGTACCATAGAGCAAAAATATGAACAGTGAAAGTAACTAAATCTTGTAAAATACATTTTAATGGGCATAATTAAGTTTGCAAATAACCGAAGGATATACAGTCAAACCAAAAATTATTCAGAGACCAGATATAATTTTTGATATTTTTTTACTAGTGGGTACAGGACACTATAGTTCATTTATGTAAGTGAGGATAGCAAAATAAAGTAAACTGTGACAAATTATACCCAAAATTTCTCTATACAGTGGACTACCAGTAAAACTGATACAAATTTGTGACCAAAAATTATTCAGACCGAGTCTGGGGAAACAAAATTTAAGGTCAGGTTTTCATGAAGCTGGGTGACAGCATGCTCAGGAGACTACAGGCTGTCATTAAGGCTAAGGGTTGCCCATCTAAGTACTGATAGTTGTGTAAATACTGTCATACTAATAGCTGTCTTAATTTTTGGTTGATTGTAATCCATTTGATAAATGAAAATAACCAACTAACATTATACATACTGCTTTGGTTTCTGTACCCAATATTTAAAAAATGTACAACTGCAATAAAAATATTGGTATCGGTACTCGGTATCGGCAAGTACCAAAAATAAAAGTATCGGTATCTGGCAAGTACTGGAAAAAGTGGTATCGGTACATCCCTAGTTATGTGTTTAGCAAAATTTCAACACACGGCACATACACATACACTTATCCCACACCTTATCCTCAAACAAGCAATGCCAAAATCCAAACAGGTGATAGTTGATTCATGGACTAGTGGAAGAGTTTAACGAACTATGAGTTATTGCTTTTGTATAATTTGAATTTTACTGTCCACCTTATTGCGTGTACTGTGGACTTTTGACCATAAAATGCTTGAAGCACTGCTGAATGTTTTGTCAGTATATTGACAGATGTTGCTTTGTTGTCTTGTGTTGCCAGAGGGTTTGATTTTATTGGTTTACACATTGTAATTTTGTAGTTCTGTAACAAATTATAGGTCTAACTGACGTAGGATCATCACCGTTACATTAGTACACATCAAGAAGTGAGATGATGATCAAATTATTATGAATTATTCATTTTCTATAAGTATATATGGTGAGGGTCACCCTCCTTAATTTATTTCATTATGTTGAAATCTTGTGACCCCCTGATGTTTTACTAAATGTTGAAGACAATCCTCACTAAATGGTTTCACTAAGTCCTGTCTCAAAGTATTATTTTTATTATGTTGAAAACAGCTGAGTAGAATTTTTCAGGTTTCTTTGATGAATAGAAAGTTCCGAAAAACAGCATTTATCTGAAATAGAAATCTTTTCCCTAACAGCACACATACGTTGGGCCGATGTCGACCCAATGTACAAAATTCCATCGGCATGATGGCGCTCAGGGAGCGTTTGCTAATTGGGAATATGTCGCCGCGACGTCGGCCTCTGATTGCAAATGCTCTCCGGCCGATGTTTGGACAATGCAGCTGTAAATCCCGGCTGCTCTGCTTGGGCGCGGTTCACTGCCGTTTTGCTCATCGTTACGGCAGCAGCCGCTGGTTTATAATAAAACAATACACACCACTCTCAATAACAGTTGCAAATGTATTAATATTTTCAATAAACATATTAAATATGCAAATACATTTACATTTATCAAATGCTTTTATCAAAAGTGACTTACAAATGATAAGCATTCAATTTAATTCACAATTATTTGTGAATTAAAAATTAAAAACAATTAAAAATTAATCATGGTTTTACCACAACGTTTGCAGTAAAACCATAGTAAATCAACCATAGTTTTACTACACTAACCATGGTTTAAATATGACTGTTGCAGTAAAACCATAGTAAGTACAAAAATAACCATTTCTACAGCATTTGCAGTAAAACCATATTAACTACAACATTTACCATGATTTCAAAAACCATGGTATTAAAAAAAGAAAGAAAGAAAGAAAGAAAAAAACTTCGTTACTACACTTATTGTTGCTATAGTTTTACTATAGTAAAACCATGGTTAACTGTTGTTAAGTATAATTTCAAAGTAGGTTTACAGAAAATGCATGTTTTCAAGGTTACAATTTAAAAAATATCCTTTAATCAGCCAGAGGTGACAGATTCACTGGGGAATACCCTCTTCTGGCAACAAAGTAATGTCCATATGTCAGTAGTAATGTGTTCAGTACTGTCAGCATCTAAAGGCTTGTGCACACCGGGACGATTATTGCCTATGTTTAATGCCTCGTGACTAAACAAAGGGCGCCAATGTGAGTGTGCACACCCGTGCAAAACGGCAGGTGTAAAAGCGTAATTTTTTTAAAAACCGGCTCGGGCTCGTATTTTTTGGTTTGACGCGCCGCGTTAAAAACTGGCCGACAAATGAGATTGGCACTTTTGTTCACATGCCTGGAGCTGCTGAAGTTACAGTAAAACACTATTTGGTGGTGCTCAAGCACAAAACGGTCTTGCTGAGCACACATTGATGCCTAATGATGAAGAGGAAGTAAGCAGACCAAGCAGATGCATCGAGGCAAGATGAATGTAGAGCTGCTGGTTTCATTGGTGTCTGAACACAAAGAGCTTTATGATAACCGCGACAGTGACTACAAAAATCTCGATAAGAGGGAGCTGTTATGAAGAGGAATTGCAGATCAAATAGGATTCGATGTGTCCCGGGGTATTTTTCATTAAGCGCCATCTAATGTCAGGGAGTGAATTTGCATGTTCACTCGGCTCATTGCCAGTGAAAATCACTTGGGTATGAACACAAAGATGCGTTGAAAAATGCTGGTGATAAGCGCACGTGAAAATTGTCCCGGTGTGCACAAGGCTTAAGGCTATCTTTGTGGCAAAAACTGAGTTACAATAATACAAGAGTTACATAAACACAAAATAAAAACGGAGCAAATAATAATTACAGCAGTTAAAATGTTTTAAATTAGGGGCGCGCTTCCGGCACTGAATGGAGTAAAAGTGTTTTTTATAGCTCTCCACGAGTCTATAACATTTGCTCTCAATTCACCTTGTAGCCGTTTAAATACCACAAGTTGTTAACTTGACATTCTGAACAATGCCGTCAAAGCATAAGAAAACAGTTCCGAGATGGCCTCCTTGGCTGGTTCAGAGCAGGAGAAAAGTTTATAAGCAGCCTTCATAGCCGTGACAGGACAGGAAGAGAGTTCATAGATGGCCTCCTTGGCCGGAACAGGACAGCCAGAGAGTTCACAGACGGCCTCCTTGGCCGGAACAGGACAGGCAGAGAGTTCACAGACGGCCTCCTTGGCCGGAACAGAACAGGCAGAGAGTTCACAGACGG
>NW_015507888.1:30255-32902 GCF_001515645.1 Sinocyclocheilus grahami | reverse complement strand
AGCTCTTTTTATAACAACATATCCATGTGTAGCGGTTGTTCCTCTGCGTTGTGTTGCTTTTTGTGATGTTAATAAAGAAATTTCCACACAAAGCTGGTTTTTATCACGGGTGATTTAATTTCAGTGCCTGAGTAGTAAAACACATAAACACAGGCACATCAGCGATGCTTGCTCTGCATTGCCTCTCTCCTCTAATGGCATCGCCAGAAAGAGAATGCACAGTTCACTACACACTTTTACATTATATGTAATAATTTTATGTAATAAAATAGTTTAATGGTATAAGCAATAATAGTAATAATATGTCTACATGGAATTCATAAGCATTTTTACATTCAAATAACTCATAACAGTATTACAGTGTTTCTTAAATATCAAATAACATTACCAGTCAATAGTTTGAACAGTAAGATTTTTTATGTTTTTTAAAGAATTCTCTTCTGCTCACCAAAACTGCATTTATTTGATCCAAAATACAGCAAAAGCAGTAATATTGTGAAATATTTTCACTATTTAAAATAACTGCTTTCTATTTGAATATATTTAAAAATGTAATTTATTTCAGCGATTTCAAAGCTGATCATTCTAATATTCTGATTTGCTGCTCAAAAAAAAAAAGTATTATTTTTTTTATGTTAAAAACAGCTGAGTAAAATTTTTCAGGTTTCTTTGATGAATAGAAAGTTCCGAAAAACAGCATTTATCTGAAATAGAAATCTTTTCCCTAACAGCACACATACGTTGGGCCGATGTCGACCCAATGTACAAAATTCCATCGGCATGATGGCGCTCAGGGAGCGTTTGCTAATTGGGAATATGTCGCCGCGACGTCGGCCTCTGATTGCAAATGCTCTCTGGCCGATGTTTGGACAATGCAGCTGTAAATCCCGGCTGCTCTGCTTGGGCGCGGTTCACTGCCGTTTTGCTCATCGTTACGGCAGCAGCCGCTGGTTTATAATAAAACAATACACACCACTCTCAATAACAGTTGCAAATGTATTAATATTTTCAATAAACATATTAAATATGCAAATACATTTACATTTATCAAATGCTTTTATCAAAAGTGACTTACAAATGATAAGCATTCAATTTAATTCACAATTATTTGTGAATTAAAAATTAAAAACAATTAAAAATTAATCATGGTTTTACCACAACGTTTGCAGTAAAACCATAGTAAATCAACCATAGTTTTACTACACTAACCATGGTTTAAATATGACTGTTGCAGTAAAACCATAGTAAGTACAAAAATAACCATTTCTACAGCATTTGCAGTAAAACCATATTAACTACAACATTTACCATGATTTCAAAAACCATGGTATTAAAAAAAGAAAGAAAGAAAGAAAGAAAAAAACTTCGTTACTACACTTATTGTTGCTATAGTTTTACTATAGTAAAACCATGGTTAACTGTTGTTAAGTATAATTTCAAAGTAGGTTTACAGAAAATGCATGTTTTCAAGGTTACAATTTAAAAAATATCCTTTAATCAGCCAGAGGTGACAGATTCACTGGGGAATACCCTCTTCTGGCAACAAAGTAATGTCCATATGTCAGTAGTAATGTGTTCAGTACTGTCAGCATCTAAAGGCTTGTGCACACCGGGACGATTATTGCCTATGTTTAATGCCTCGTGACTAAACAAAGGGCGCCAATGTGAGTGTGCACACCCGTGCAAAACGGCAGGTGTAAAAGCGTAATTTTTTTAAAAACCGGCTCCGGCCCGTATTTTTTGGTTTTACGCGCCGCGTTAAAAACTGGCCGACAAATGAGATTGGCACTTTTGTTCACATGCCTGGAGCTGCTGAAGTTACAGTAAAACACTACTTGGTGGTGCTCAAGCACAAAACGGTCTTGCTGAGCACACATTGATGCCTAATGATGAAGAGGAAGTAAGCAGACCAAGCAGATGCATCGAGGCAAGATGAATGTAGAGCTGCTGGTTTCATTGGTGTCTGAACACAAAGAGCTTTATGATAACCGCGACAGTGACTACAAAAATCTCGATAAGAGGGAGCTGTTATGAAGAGGAATTGCAGATCAAATAGGATTCGATGTGTCCCGGGGTATTTTTCATTTAGCGCCATCTAATGTCAGGGAGTGAATTTGCATGTTCACTCGGCTCATTGCCAGTGAAAATCACTTGGGTATGAACACAAAGATGCGTTGAAAAATGCTGGCGATAAGCGCGCGCGAAAATTGTCCCGGTGTGCACAAGGCTTAAGGCTATCTTTGTGGCAAAAACTGAGTTACAATAATACAAGAGTTACATAAACACAAAATAAAAACGGAGCAAATAATAATTACAGCAGTTAAAATGTTTTAAATTAGGGGCGCGCTTCCGGCACTGAATGGAGTAAAAGTGTTTTTTATAGCTCTCCACGAGTCTATAACATTTGCTCTCAATTCACCTTGTAGCCGTTTAAATACCACAAGTTGTTAACTTGACATTCTGAACAATGCCGTCAAAGCATAAGAAAACAGTTCCGAGATGGCCTCCTTGGCTGGTTCAGAGCAGGAGAAAAGTTTATAAGCAGCCTTCATAGCCGTGACAGGACAGGAAGAGAGTTCATAGATGGCCTCCTTGGCCGGAACAGGACAGCCAGAGAGTTCACAGACGGCCTCCTTGGCCGGAACAG
>NW_015507888.1:14002-28409 GCF_001515645.1 Sinocyclocheilus grahami | reverse complement strand
GAAAATTGTCCCGGTGTGCACAAGGCTTAAGGCTATCTTTGTGGCAAAAACTGAGTTACAATAATACAAGAGTTACATAAACACAAAATAAAAACGGAGCAAATAATAATTACAGCAGTTAAAATGTTTTAAATTAGGGGCGCGCTTCCGGCACTGAATGGAGTAAAAGTGTTTTTTATAGCTCTCCACGAGTCTATAACATTTGCTCTCAATTCACCTTGTAGCCGTTTAAATACCACAAGTTGTTAACTTGACATTCTGAACAATGCCGTCAAAGCATAAGAAAACAGTTCCGAGATGGCCTCCTTGGCTGGTTCAGAGCAGGAGAAAAGTTTATAAGCAGCCTTCATAGCCGTGACAGGACAGGAAGAGAGTTCATAGATGGCCTCCTTGGCCGGAACAGGACAGCCAGAGAGTTCACAGGCGGCCTCCTTGGCCGGAACAGGACAGGCAGAGAGTTCACAGATAGCCTCCTTGGCCGGAACAGGACAGGCAGAGAGTTCTCAGATGGCCTCCTTGTCCGGAACAGAACAGGCAGAGAGTTCACAGACGGCCTCCTTGGCCGGAACAGAACAGGCAGAGAGTTCACAGACGGTCTCCTTGTTCGGAACAGAACAGGCAGAGAGTTCACAGACGGCCTCCTTGGCCGGAACAGAACAGGATACAGAGTTCGCAAGTGGATACTACTGACACCTCTGGAGGTTCTGCAGTGGATGCCGCCACCTCTGGAGGTTCTACAGCAGTACCAATAGGAAACAGGTAGAGTTCTGTAACATTCTCCTTAACAGGACAGGTACGGAGTTCAGCAACGGTCCCTTTGACCGCGACAGGATAGACTGAGAACTCATAAACGGCCCCTTGGCTGTGGCTGGGCAGGCAGAGAGTTCATAAATGGATACCACTGATACCTCTGGAGGTTCTGCAGCGGTTGCCGCCACCTCTGGAGGTTCTACAGCAGTAACATCAGGAAACAGAGAAGTCAGTAACGGTCTTTTCAACCACAACACGACAGGCTGAGAGTGCATCGCTGAGCGCCACCACCACGCAAGGAGCTGAAGCGAGCGCCTCCACCTCGGGAGGTTCTGGGGTAGTGTATGCAGCCCAAATACACCAAAAAGCGATCCCCATCATAGGAAGCGCTTCAGACAGGGGAATCAGTTCAGGAACAGGGGGACTAGAGTGAGTGGGTTTGAGAATACCAGCTGCGCGTGCAGACACCAGCGGTGCATCCCTGGATACTACTGACACCTCTGGAGGTTCTGCAGTGGATGCCGCCACCTCTGGAGGTTCTACAGCAGTACCAATAGGAAACAGGTAGAGTTCTGTAACATTCTCCTTAACAGGACAGGTACGGAGTTCAGCAACGGTCCCTTTGACCGCGACAGGATAGACTGAGAACTCATAAACGGCCCCTTGGCTGTGGCTGGGCAGGCAGAGAGTTCATAAATGGATACCACTGATACCTCTGGAGGTTCTGCAGCGGTTGCCGCCACCTCTGGAGGTTCTACAGCAGTAACATCAGGAAACGGAGAAGTCAGTAACAGTCTTTTCAACCACAACACGACAGGCTGAGAGTGCATCGCTGAGCGCCACCACCACGCAAGGAGCTGAAGCGAGCGCCTCCACCTCGGGAGGTTCTGGGGTAGTGTATGCAGCCCAAATACACCAAAAAGCGATCCCCATCATAGGAAGCGCTTCAGACAGGGGAATCAGTTCAGGAACAGGGGGACTAGAGTGAGTGGGTTTGAGAATACCAGCTGCGCGTGCAGACACCAGCGGTGCATCCCTCACACTGGATACCAGACTGGGATACCGAAGGGCTAACCTTGATAATCTGGGTGTAACAGACTGACAGGACGTGACGTGACTCTGGAAGATCAGCTGAATCGATCGCTCAGGCATTTAAGTGGCACCGAAATCTGCGTTCTGATTCGGTTCTAGTACATAGTGGTTACATAGGTACCGGTGCCAATGTACCAACCCTACTCTTTCTGTCAGTTTACATCACGTTACTTATGCTCAGAGATTATCGTCTCTCTTGCCTCTCCTGAAGCCACTGAATCAGGATTCCTCAAACCCAGCCCTGCAGAGCTGAGCTTAAACCCTGATTAGACTCACCTACCTGTGACTCTGAAGGCATAGATTAGCTTGCTCAGGTGTCTTCACGTGAATATTAATTTAAGTAAAACATCAACATTGACTAGCGCTAAACCTCAGTAAGAAATGTTTGTGGACGTATGAAAGAAAGAAAGTCAAACTGGTATGTAGTAAGTGAAGATGGTAATGTGTTTGGTGTTTGGAGTTGTTTAATCATCTCTGCTGCTGAGATCCTGAGCAATTTTAATGTGTTCTTTTATTTTCAGTTGATTTCATCAAAAGCTGTGGGTCTGCTGTAGTTGTTTCTGCTTATCACTTTATTTTTAAAGTGCTGTATACAATATAGATTGTGTCAAAGCCAATCATTAAAGCCATCAGTACTTCCAAATTTTGAATGGGCATTGTTGTCATTTCCACCAAATAGACGGCATACAAAACAACACACCGCTCCCTTAGATGGGGAATAGAGCAGCCAATCTCGTCGCACATTTTCACCATTTACTAGTCTGCGATTAAAAAGACTTTTCGAAAATCTTCTCTTTTGATTTTTATATTGTTGCTCTGATCCAGAGAAATCAGCTGCCATATTTTGACAAAACTGTGGTCCTCTCTCTGCCCAGTACTCTTGAACCTTGTCATTGATCTCTCCCCAAGTTCAAGGATCAGTGCTTGTGTACGCTGGGATATCAATGCTATGCAGGGCAGGTGAGGAAGCCGATGCAAGGCCACTGGTCTCGGGCTGATCTGCAGAAGGATGTCCAAGTTCATTATTATTAGCATCAACTGTGATTGGTAAACCAAATTCAAACGTGACGTTTGAATTACTAATGATAATGCATGGAATTTACGGCAAAGCTCCACTAAATAACAGAGCTAATAAATCAGGGGCGTGGTGGGGCGTTGGCGATCGGCACTACCGATGGTCTGTCAATCTGCTCTACAGCCAATCACGGGCCCCCTTCTCGCTCGGGCCCCGGGGTTTAAGCCCCGCCTAGCCCTATTGTTAATGTGGCCTTGGACATGAAGGGCGATAATGTGAAAGGAGCTCACTCAGATATTGTGGAGCTAAACTGTTCAGGGCTTTATAAGTAATAAACAGGATTTTAAAGTTTATATGGTGTTTAATGGGGAGGCAATGCAGTGTTGACAGAACCGGAATTATGTGGTCAAACTTTTTGGTTCTAGTAAGAACTCAGCAGCTGCATTTTGAACCAGTTGGAGTTTGTTTATTAACACACTGGGGCCTTTTTTTCTTGATGATCGCGAAAAGAACTAAAAATACTCATTTTTGATCATACGGATAAGAATAAGGTATCGTTTGAAACTACAAAGGTTCTACTTTGATTTGTGTATATATAATAACAACAAAACAATGTGCTATTGTAAAATAAAGAAAAAAAACAGGGTGCGCTCTCTGCCAAGTTTCATCACAGACACGTAAATAAAACAACCTGTATCTCAGTGAATAATTGCCTCACAGACATGATAAATATATGTATAGAAAGCTTGAAATGTCTACATTTAAGTGAAGTAAGTCACGTCGGAAACAAATATTCTCTGATAAAGTAATCCATATGAAACCAACGCGAGGTACAGTTTTTCCCATCTGAGCTCATTATCTTTAATGTGATCATGCTCACGGCGCCGCTTTTCAAATTATAAACATCCACGTGAGATGCGCGGACATGTAAACACCCACGTCACCTCCATAAACAAAGCGTGACGATTCAAGTTTATCTCGGCTACTTTTCGTTTTTGGAAGAAGACGCACTGAGAGGAATAACCCAGAATTTACCTCAGAAGAACACAATTCGACGCACGTCTTAAACCAGTGGAGGATATCATTCTGATGAGTAAGAATTACTCGCGTTAGTTATTATTGTGTTATTGTGACATAACTTGTACACTTTTTACTAGTTAGACTTTGCCCATACTATAATTGCTGTCTACATGTATGAAATCAAGTGAAAAATTTTGAAATATGTGTCATTTCATTGAATCTATATGTCTCACAACGCCAGGATGTTTTTTAATGTTGTATAAAATATAAAACCACAAGATATAAAAGTGGTACTGTAACACTATGAATGTTAGAGTCTAAGAATATTTGGCACAAAGGTGTGTTAGTTGAATCAGTATGTTCAATCATGTGTCCTTGACCTTCACTGTGTATATTTTATACTGTGTTGTAAAATAAAATACAAATACTCAAAACCCCCATTATTTTACTCTCCATTTGAAATGTCGATGCAGAAATGCATTTTCGAATGCATGCGTCCTCAAGATTGGTTTGCAGTGATCGACCTGAAGGTAGAGTACTTATTATGTCTCGATTCTTCCACAACACAGGCCGTTGTGTTCGAGGGCCGGGCATATCAGTACAAGGTCCTGCCCTTCGGGCTGTCCCTGTCTCCCCGCATCCTCATGAAAGTTGTGGAGGTGGCCCTTGTTCCCATGAGAGAACACGATGTTCGCATCCTCAGTTATCTTGATGACTGGCTCATACTGACACAGTCACGGGATCAGTTGTGCAAACACAGGGATCTGGTGCTCAGACATCTCAGTCAGTTGAGTCTTCAGGTCAACTGGGAAAAGAGCAAACTCTCCCCGGTGTTGAGGATCTCTTTTCTCGGAATGGAGCCGGATTCGGTCGAACAGACAGCGTGCCTCACAGAAGAACGTGCTCAGTCAGTGTTGAACTGTTTGAAATCATTCAAGGGCAGGACAGCGGTCCCACTGAAACTGTTTCAGAGGCTCCTGGGGCATATGGCAGCTGCAGCAGCAATCACGCCGCTGGGGCTGCTTCATATGAGACTGCTTCAGCGCTGGCTCCATGGCAGAGTCCTGAGATGGGCATGGCAACACGGCACTCACCGGGTGCAAATCACACCGGCCTGCCGCCAAACCTTCAGCCCGTGGTCGTACCCTGCATTCCTTCAGGCAGGAGTGCCCTTAGAGCAGGTGTCCAGGCATGCAGTGGTGCCTCTGCCACCAGCTGGGGGGCCACATACAATGGGCATGCAGTGTCGGGGGTTTGGACGGGCCCCCAACTGTATTGGCACATCAGCTACCTCAAGTTGCTAGCAGTACATCTTGCTTTGGGCCTCCTGAAAGTGTGGCTACATGGTAAGCACGTACTGGTCCGTATGGACAACACTGCGACTGTTGCGTACATCAACCGGCAAGGTGGTCTATGCTCCCGTTGCATGTCGCAACTGGCCCGCCATCTCCTCCTCTGGAGTCGGAAAGATCTGAGATCGCTTCGTGCCATTCATATTCCGGGTCTGCTCAACCTTGCAGCTGACGAGCTGTCACAAGCTGTGCTCCCGTGAGAGTAGAGACTCCATCCCCTGGCTGTCCAGCTGATTTGGAGACGCTTCGGAGACGCTCAGGTAGACCTGTTTGCCTCTCCAGAAATCTCACTGCCAGTTGTTTTTTTCCCAGGCTGAGGGAACACTTGGCACAGATGCTCTGGCGCACAGCTGGCCCCGGGGCCTGCGCAAATATGCATTCCCCCTGTGAGCCTCCTCACACAGACTGTGCAAAGTCAGGGAGGACGAGAAGCAGGTCCTGTTAGTGGTGCCTTATTGGCCCAACCAGACCTGGTTCCCAGAACTGATGCTCCTCGCTGGCAGATTCCTCTGAGGAAGGATCTACTGACTCGGAGACGAGGCACCCTGTGCCACCCGAGTCCAGTCCTTTGGAAACTCCATGTCTGGTCCCTGGATGGGACACCGAGGTTCTAGGTGACCTACCCCTGGAGGTAGTGGACACCATCACTTTGGCACGAGCACCGACTACAAGATACGCTTACGCCTTGAAGTGGAACCTGTTCGTTGAGTGGTGTTCTTCTCACCGAGAGGACCCCCGAAGGTGCTCGATCAGAGCCGTGCTTTCTTTTATGCAGCAAGTGTTGGAGTGAAGGCTGTCTCCCTCCACGCTTAAAGTTTATATCTGCTCACCACGACCCCGTGGATGGCAAGACAGTTGGGAAGCACGACCTGATCGTCAGGTTCCTTAGGGTTAAATCAGACTCAGCTCTTGGGACCTGAGTCTGGTGCTCAGAGCACTTTAGCAGGTCTCATTTGAGCCCTTGCAATCAGTCGAGCTTAAGTTTCTGTCAATGAAAACTCTGCTCCTGGTTGCTTTGGCTTCCATCAAGAGGGTAGGGGACCTGTAGGCATTTTCGGTCGACGACCTCGGCCCAGCTACGTGCACAAGGTTTCCTACCACTCTCTTCAGGGATCAGGTGGTGAACCTCCAAGCGCTGCCCTCGGAGGAGGCAGACCCAGCCCTAGCTTTGCTCTGTCCCGCCCAAGCTTTAAGACTGTATGTGGACTGGACACAAAGCTTCAGGACCTCAGAGCAGCTCTTTGTCTGTTACGGAGGCCGGCGGAAGGGGAAAGCCTTCTCCAAACAGATGATGGCCCACTGTATAGTGGACGCCATCACTTTGGCTTATCAAGAACAAAGCGTCCCATGCCCGCTCAGGTTGTGAGCTCACTCCACTAGGAGTATTGCATCCTCCTGGGTGCTGGCGCGATGCACCTCGCTGACAGATATTTGAAAAGCTGCGGGCTGGGTGACCCCCAACATGTTCGCTAGATTCTATAGCCTTCATGTGGAGCCGGTATCCTCCTGTGTTCTCATCTCAAACAGGGAAAGACACAGAGGCCCCGGTCTAGTGTCGGCTTGCTATGTCACAATTTGTGGTATTTTGCTCCAGAGACTTAGTTCCCTGTTGGTTAAACCCTGTCGAGTTCCTCCATCACCCTCGGTAAACCAGACGTGGAGGAGCATCTGGTGCCAGGCCTACACTCAATGTATTCTTGAAAACTGGTGGTAGGCTGGGTGCCCATATGTAGTGACCCTGAGAGGATCCTATATGTGTATTCTTCCATGGTATAGCTTTAAGCCTACATTTTCTCTTGGCAGAAAATGTGGGCTTTCCTTTCCCTTGGCAGAGACGCTCTGCCGTCTCTGCAGAGGTGTAGCCGCCCTAACTGGGTCTGGAAAACCCCAAAGACTTCCATTTGCAGTACGGCCCTGCGGTGTTAGTCCATATGTGTAAATTCCACTTAGAAACCTACTCTGGAGGATGTGGCTTCCGCAGCGTTCCTTTTCCAGTGGAAAGGGTACGCTTTCCCAGTGTTATCCAAGTCTTGCTGAGTGGTAGTGCAGAAAGAGCAGTGACTGGCCTTCCTGGCATGAGCCCTGTCCCATATTCTAATAAGGGATTCAGGAGGCTTGCACAGGGCAATGGAGGGGGCAGCACCAGTGGCCCTTTGGTAAGGATTCTCAATTTGTCTGTCACGATGTGACGTTGAGAGTGAACGACTGAAAGGGAACGTCTCGGTTACGTACGTAACCCTCGTTCCCTGAAGGAGGGAATGGAGACGTCACATCCTGTCGCCACAGTTGCTGTACCACCACTGAGCGGCTGGGATACCGGCTCGACTCCTCAGCGAAAACCCGAGTATGCGTTGCACCTGCTGCCTATTTATACTCACGCTTACACAAGCGGCAGCTGGATGCAATTATCGCATGCCAATGTGCATTGGCTCGTTTCGTTTACACTCAAAGTGAATTAGTCTCTCTGGCAAGATTCCCAATTCGTCAGTCGCAATGTGACGTCTCCTCCTTGAGGGAACGAGGGTTACATAGATAACAGAGTCATTACTGTCGGGGTCTGGGATAGAGAGAGGACTCAGATGCAGAGTAGTGAGAAAGGAGGGTCTTTATTCGCGCCACAAAACACAAAATAACATAAACAATAGTTAACTGCTGCTCAAGTGAGTGGAGATTCCAGAGCTGGCCGGCAAACACTGCGGACCACTCGAGCTGCCGGATCTCCGTATTACGAGTCCTTGAGCACAGGAGAACAGAGGGTCAGACACTTATGCTTGCACACACAAGTCACACCAAGACACGAGCAAGGACAAAACAATCTACTCACGACGAAGAACAGACAGGCAGAGACATATAAGGGAGTGGGGGAATGAGCGACAGGTGGGGGAGAGTCAGCTCGTGATCCGCGAACCCCCGCTGCAAGATCAGTGCTGACCACTGCTACCGAACATGACCGGACAACACAAACCGCAGGGGAAGCCGAGAAGGTGGGGGAATGAGCGACAGGTGGGGGAGAGTCAGCTCGTGATCCGCGAAACCCCGCTGCGAGATCAGTGCTGACCACTGCTACCGAACATGACCGGACAACACAAACCGCAGGGGAAGCCGAGAAGCCACCCTGCACCGTGACAGTTACTAGTTATCCAATTTTTAATATCAACTATACATTTTGTGAGTTTTGTGAATTGGTATGTTTCGTCAGGCCTTGAGGAAATATACAGCTGTTTATCGTCAGCGTAACAGTGGAAACTAACGCCATGTTTCTTAATGATATCTCCCAGAGGTAGCATGTACAGTGTGAAAAGCAATGGAGATCTCATCTTAACATAATCATGTTAGTTTGGGGTTACATGGAGAGACAGAAGCAATTGCAACTAAACAGCAAGCTATCTTATAATTGTGTGCAGGCCTATCTGGGAAAAAATTCTGTGAAAAATAATCTTTCAGTACACTTATTTGTCTCCATCAATTCATTCGAGACAATCTTCTTATGTGCCGTAGGAACAAGAAACTATACCTTGTCTTGTCTAGCTTTTTATTAAGTTTTATTGTCTGAACTCCAAAACCAATAACCCCATCATTGCCCTTTTATTCTGTGTAGTTTGAATGAGTTTGACCACAAGTTCTTCGGCATCACTGATGCTGAATCGATCAACATGGACCCTCAGCACAAACTTTTGCTGCAGTGCAGCTACAGAGCACTAGAGGATGCTGGGATACCAATGGAAAAGGCCAATGGAACGCAAACAGGAGTATTTCTGGGTAACATACAATCTAAATAAAAGAAAGTAAATTTTGGTGTCTTTTAATCCTAGTGAAAAAGTATATGCACTTATTGCATGGGAAGTATATTCAGAGCAATCTGTGGTAAAGATGCTTTGCTAAATAGCAGTTCACAAAATAAATCAGTTCACAAGGTTCACTTGTCCTGAACTCAAAATGAACTTGTGCTGTATTTCCTTTGTGTCACAGCACAAATAGCACACAATGTGGCTACAACTAAGGGCTGGTAATTTGATGGTTGCTTGTCCGAGCCCTGCAACTAATGTTGCGTTGAGCAAGGCACTTAAACCCAGGTTGCACTGTAATAGGGATATAGTAAGTGGTTGTGGATAAAAGCATATCACCAGCTAACATGTCTAACATGTTTTTTGTTTGTTTGTTTTTCAGGCCTAATGAACAGAGATTTTGAGCTGGCAAATGTGAGGAATAATCCAAAACACATAGACCACACCCATGGCACTGGTACCGCTATGAGCATAGCTGCCAACCGCATCTCATACATATTCAACTTCACTGGCCCCTCACTGTCCATTGACTGCGCCTGCTCCTCATCCCTCGTCGCCCTTCACTTAGCTTGTCAAGCCATAAAACAAGGTAGTATTCACAAATATGTTTACCCTGTAGATCCACTTATTAAGAACATTGTGTTTGTGTGTGTGTGTATGTATACAGTAGATACAGTGCCGTGAAAAGGTTTTTGCCCCCTTCCTGTTATTAAACGTTTTTGCTTATTTGTCACCCTTAAAAGATTCAGATCATCAAACAAATTTTAATATTACATTAAAGATAATGCAAGTAAATACAAAATGTAGTTTTTAAATGATGATTTCATTTATTAAGGGGAAAAAGCGGTCCAAACCTACCTGGCCCTACACACACACATAGCAGAACTGTGGCAACATCTTCAAGATACATGGAAAAACCTGCAAGCTACCTTATACTTGTGTGCAGGTGTATCTTGGAAGAAATTCTGTGAAAAATCCTTTTTCAGTACACTTATTTGTCACTGTCAATTCATTCAAGACAATCTGCTTATATGCCTTAGGAACAAGGAGCTATAGCTTGTCTTGTCTTGCTTTTTACTAAGTTTTACTGATTAATCAAACAAATTATTAGCCATTAGGCTGCCCCCTTATCTGTATTCTACTCAACAGGAGACTGTGAAATGGCCTTGTGTGGTGGTGTGACCTGTATATTGGAACCAACCATTTTTGTGGCTCTCTCCAAGGCAAAAATGATCTCCTCTGATGGAATAAGTAAACCTTTCAGCAGCAAAGCAGATGGATATGGCAGAGGTGAAGGATGTGGGCTCGTTCTTTTAAAGCCTCTGAAAAAAGTAAACAAAAAAATAGTCTCATATAAACACAACACTAGGACAGCAATGTACCTTATGATAAACTACTGCAATAAACACCCTTGAATTGTCTGTATTTTGACAGGCTCTCGAAGACCATGATCATATCTGGGGTATCATCAGCAAAACTGCAGTAAATCAAGATGGCCACAGTGTTAGTCCAATCACCAAACCATCCATGGTACAGCAGGATGAACTACTTAGAAAAATCTACTCAACAGAGACTGACCTGACTGGTGTCCAGTACATTGAGGCTCATGGGACTGGAACTCCAGTTGGAGATCCAATAGAGGCAGGTAGCATCTCAAAAGTCATTGCCAAAGCAAGACCTCAAATGTCAGGGCCACTCATCATTGGTTCTGTTAAGAGCAATATTGGACACACAGAATCTGTTGCAGGTGTTGCAGGACTCATAAAGGTTCTTTTGATGATGCAGCATGAAACCATTGTGCCATCATTGTTCTACTCTATGGAAAACTCTAGCATAGACGTTGAATCTTTAAATATGAAAATCCCCACCACAGCAGAAAAATGGATCAGTGACTGCAGAGCAGGGAGGTCTGCAGGAATCAATAACTTTGGGTTTGGTGGAACAAATGCACATGCACATGTCAGACAATATGTGCAGTCAAAAAAGCCAAAAGCTCAGCTGATCAGCAAATCCCATCAGTATTTTGTGGTCTCTGCAACCTCCGAAAAATCCATGAAAAATATTATTGAAGATACGGCAAAACAGATTAGTGCAGGGAAAATTTCAGAACTACAGACTTTACTGTACACATCTGCATGTAGACGAAGTCACTTGAAACACAAATACAGAAAAGTATTACAAACATCATCGTTGGCAGATCTGCAAGAGAAACTTACTGCTGCTGTGGAGAAAAAGCTTGTACCATCAAAGACAATCTCCAAGCTAGTTTTTGTGTTTTGTGGCAATGGTGTTACATATCAGGGTATGTGCAAACAGCTCCTAAAACAAGAGCCAGTTTTCAAAGAGGAAATCATGAAGATTGAAAGGCTGTTGCAAAGCTACATATGTTTGAATCTGATAGAGATGCTAAGAAGTGAACCAGAGAAAAGTACAGAGCTGTCTGATCCAAAGATTGTCCAGCCTCTTCTGTTTGCTATTCAGGTTGCTGTTGTCAAACTTCTGAAACACTGGGGCATCAGTCCTGATGCTGTTTTGGGGCACTCTATTGGAGAGGTTGCTGCAGCTCATTGTTCTGGTTTGTTGTCACTCGAAGATGCAGTGAAAGTCATCCACTATCGCAGTTCTTTGCAAAGCACTGTGACAGGAGGGAAGATGCTGGTAGTCAGTAATATGGCCATTTCTGAAATCTTGAAAATTCTTCCATCTTATTCAGGAAGGGTTTGTCTGGCTGCTTACAACAGTCCACAGTCATGTACACTCTCGGGAAATGCAGATGACATTGACAGGTTCCATCAGAACTTGAGCAACTCAGCCAGTGGAAAAGATTTGTTCCTTCACATTTTGGATGTACCTGCAGCATACCACAGTCACATGATGGATCCCATTGTATCCAGAGTGAAAGAGAGTATAGGTTCTTTACAGGCACATGATTTGGAGACAGAATTGTTCTCAACAGTGACAGGCGTTAGTTTGTCTTCCTCAGATTTTGTTACTGGTGAATATTGGGCAAGGAATATCAGAGAGCCAGTTCAATTTGAACAAGCTGTGAAGTCTGCAGCTAAAAACAAAAAGAGCTTGATATTTGTTGAAATTGGCCCAAGGAGATCTCTGCAGAGGTACATCATTGAGACTCTGGGGAAAGACTTCACTGTGCTTCCCTCAGTGCAGCCTGATAAAGATCACGAGACAATGCTTGCAGTTGTTTGCAAACTGTTTGAGCTTGGGGTCAAAGTGGACTGGGAAATGTTCTACAAAGGTTTTGAGTCTGAACCAATTCCCTACCCCCGATACCAGTTTGATGATGTGAAGAGAGATGTCTTCGCTTCTCGTTTGCAGTTGATTGGTCCCACTGGCAACCATCCAGTAGTTACACAAATGGGCACAGGGAGTTCAGTGTTCAGCTGTGATTTATCTTCTGAATCAGTGGCCTTCTTGCAAGACCACAAGCATAGTGGGGTTGCCATCATTCCTGGGGCATTTTACACAGAGTTGGGTTTAGCAACTCTCATGGCATATGCAAAACCTAAGGTTCCACTAAGTTCTCTGCAGCTTAGCATAACATTCCAGAGTCCATACGTTTTCACCCGGAATGCCCCAGATATAAAAGTACATCTGGATCCACCAGACCATTTGGCAGGTAACACATGTAACTTCAAAATACAGTCTACTTCTGCACTCTATGCATTTGGCACAGTAGAAGCAAAACCAGGTAGAACGCCTGAAGAGCATTTCATTTCATTAGACTGTATTTACAAAAGATGCACATTCCACATGACTACTGAAGAACTCTACAAGCATCTAAGTCAAACAGGATTTGAGTATGGGTCTGTCTTCAGAAATAAGGCAGATGTTTATTGTGGGGAACAATTTAGAGAGGCTATATCTGTTTTTAAGGTCCCAAAGGAATTACTGCCTCAATTACATGACTATCACCTTCACCCTGTCGTCTTGGATTACGTTATGCAAATTGTTCCTGTAACTATATGGCATGACCTATCAGCAAGACCCCAATTTCCTGCAAAAATAGGAAGTCTGACTGTATTTGAACCATTGGAAGAGGAGATGGTTGTATATCTGAGAGCAGTGCATGTGGGAGAAGAAGATTTTGACATTTGTGGCTGCTTATCCAACAAACAGGGTAGGGTGTTGGTTGAACTCAGGCATGTGAAGATCAGAATTCTAGGTAGTCGTTCCCAAGTAGTCAAGGAGTATTTCTTCCATAACGGTTTCAGTATGACCTCTGAAGTTGTCACATTTAATACACCGATTAAGGCACTGGTTTTTTCTGACCAGGTAGGAATTTCTAAAGCTTTGCAACAGTACTTGGACCCAACATCTAGATATGTGTCTTCTTCAAACAGTATCGCACTGCTAGAAGGTGGAGTTGAGCTTATTTTGTCAAAACTGAAAATTTCAAGTGTGAAGAAAAACTTCCAGGAAATTTTGTTCATGTGGGGTGATGCAGACCTAACCACTCTCGAATCGGAGAAGGTCTTGAACAGCATGGCGGGGTGTTGTGAGATTTTCAGAAAGATTATCGGATATCTCAGAGCACTTCATTTCCCAGGTGATATCAGAGTAATAACCTATAGGTCCTCTGAGAGCATAGTGGACTACATAAATCCTGGGTTTGCTCTGTCAGGCATGACAAGAGCATGTGCAGCTGAGTTGCCAGAACTTTCCTTCCAGCTGATTGACATGGGCTCTGGCACTTTTGAAGACATCAAAACTTTGGTTCAAGTTCTCAGATCATACCCTTGTGACAAATATCCAGAGCTATTAGTGAAGGAAGGCAAAATTCTCAAACCTGAAATCACCCACACACCTTTGCCAACCATGGCGATCTCTTCAAGAAATGTCCACATGTTGCACAATGATGAAGTCTTCATCTTGCAAACATCTGACCCATATGTAATGACAAATCTGTCAGCGACTCAAATGGATAATTCCATTGAACTCAATCAAGGGAAAAACATTGATCTTCACCTCAGTAAAATCTGTGTTCATTCATCAGACTACTTTCCAGTCAGCATTTCTGACCTGAATTATGGTCAGACATTGTATTGGAACAAGCACACTACTGAAAACCATAAGCTCTTAGCCGTTGACTTCAGTGGCACTGTCACAGCTGTGGGTAAAGATGTCAGCAAATTTAAAGTCGGTGATCATGTTGTGACTTGTTACCCTGTGGCTGCCACCTCTAAAGTAGTTCTCCCAGCAGCTGTTTGCTGCAAAGCAAAAAAGCTTTCATTCCTGAATGACATCCCTTGCGTCTCCTATATGGTACTGGCTTGGGAGATCTTGCACAAGGCTTTACCCAAGGCTAAACAGCAAAGGAAACTGGGTATTTTCTCCATTGTTCCTGACTCAGCTTTGATGAATGTGTTAATTGC
>NW_015507888.1:12350-13992 GCF_001515645.1 Sinocyclocheilus grahami | reverse complement strand
TTGCTAGCAGTGTTAGAGGCATCAAAGACATTGTTCTTGTCTACGAAAACCAGACAGAATGTCCATTTAATACTACAACATTCAGAGGTACAAATGAGGAGGTCCACTTCCATACCCTCCTAATGTCCCAAATAATGCAAAAAGGGTCTCTACAAATGCAAATGCCACACATCTACCGTTGGCTAAAATCCATGCATTTGGACAGAAAAGCTTTGTCTTTGGACACAACAGCTGTTGTGAAATTTCAAGACATTGATCTTATGTCTGTAAAAGAATCTGAATCATACTTCACATGCCAGATCCTACCCATTATTGTCCTGAACAGTGATGCCAAGAACCAGCTGTCTGACATTCCAGTGATGCCCAAACACCGTCTATTCCAGAAAAATTCGGTCTATATTGTCACAGGTGGTCTAACAGGGTTGGGATTTGAGACAGTAAAGTTCATTGCTCAAAAAGGAGGAGGGAACATTGTCATTCTGTCTAGGAGTAATCCAAACCCTCAGATGCAACAAGAGATATGTCAGGTCAGTAGCCGCTGGGGTTCTACCATTAAGTCTCTGCCATGTGATGTTTCTGTATCTGAGCAAGTGGACCAGACAATTGTTAATATTGGAAAACTTTTTCCATCAAGTCCCATCAAAGGGATATTTCACAGTGCAGTTGTCCTGCATGATGGGCTGATTGAACATCTTGACAAATCTCTTTATGAGAAAGTTATGAGGCCAAAAGTAAATGGAGTGATTAACCTTCACCGTGCTACCATACAATGCAATATGGATTACTTTGTGTGCTATTCCTCCATCTCTGCCTTCATTGGCAATGCCTCACAAACTAATTATGCTGCGGCTAATACATTCATGGACACTTTCTGTCAGTACCGCAGAAACATTGGGCTTTGTGGACAGTCCATTAATTGGGGGGCTTTGAATCTTGGTCTTCTGTTGAATAAAGTCAATTTTCAAAGATTTCTGGAGGCAAAGGGAATCATGCTTTTGGAGATTCCAGAAATCCATGAAAGTCTTGAGCAGTGCCTCTTGATCAACAAACCTCAACAGGTCATATGCAAATTCAGTTTTAAAAACAACTGGAATAACATACTCAGTCAGAACAAATCATTAAAGATGCGGTTGTTTAAAATTGGAGAGGAAGCCATGAATAAAACTGGAGCGAACATGTCTAGACCTGAGCAACCCATTACATCATCCTCACCACATGATTATGTGAGGTTCTTGATTAGTGAAACAACTGGTGTTGAGGTGGACGAGCTGAATGATGATGTTCACCTTTTCGATTTAGGCATTGACTCAATGTTAGCCATGACTCTGCAGAATCTTATCTTCACTGATAGAGGTCTGAATGTCCCTCTAGTGACTCTGCTGGACCCAAACAACACACTGTCAATGCTCATCAAAATGCTGGAGGAGAACCGTGTAGACGAATATCAGAGTGAAGATGAGAGCAACTCCACATACCTGTAATGGCGATTTGTATTTTTTATCCAAAGCAGACTTTCTTGGAAATTCATGACATTTTGATGTGAAATGGGTGTACAGTTAGTATCTTTAGTACTATAGTACTTAATTAAACAATGCAATGAACTTAAGTTCTGTCATGACAACTCTCGGAGGGATTGGCATGG
>NW_015507888.1:1689-12270 GCF_001515645.1 Sinocyclocheilus grahami | reverse complement strand
ATATAACATACATTAAATAACCCCCATATAGCATACATGAATCACTTCATAACAGATCTATACAGGTGGAGCTGGGGAAGGTGGGGGATTTCTGAAGCAAGCTGCATTGCTACGGCAAGCACTAGTCATATATTTGAATGTTGAGCAGCGAGCTCATTGGCTACTGATACAGGAGAGAGCCAATAAGCTGAGCCATGTGATAATGATGTCATTAGGTCAGATTGAGTTAGACCTATTGGACTGCACCATCTAGAGTTTCATGTCAGAACTCTGCAGTTCATCAAGTTTAAAAAGGCAGATATTCCAATATGACTAAATTTCTCAGAGGCAACTCTTCCATTTCTAGGTCCCACCTATCTTGATTCATGCATCCTCTGTGTTAACACCACATATAATTACCATAACAAACTGAGGTTTTGTAGATATTGTTTATCATTGTTTTTATTTAGGTTTTGTTCATCACACTAGGTTTAAACACATATTAAACATACATTCCACATTTCACTTCAGTTTGTAAATAGCTTTCCATATCTATTTTAATGCACTTTAAACCAAAGCTGTATGAATGACACATACTGACATGCTTATTCTTCCTTCATCAGAATATTAAGATGAAGATTGTGATTATTTTATTGCTATTATTTTGTCTTGCTAAAGATATCATGATAAGTAACAATAAAGACTGAATTAAGTCCTTGAAAGTATGAAATAAATTACAATAATATTATCACGAATTATTAAAAAAAAAACATGTTTGTATGCTGAATGATGTTTAAAATACTGTCTACAATGGCAACTGTAAACAGTTAAGATATGTTCATGGATTATTCATTGCTTGTACTTTATGTGTAGACTGAGACTCTCTGTTGTAAATACTAGTATCATGATGATCTTTTTCAAAGCAGATGTTGATTCAATAGTGTAAAATGAGAGGTCAATATAATATGATCAGTTATCAGTAAAACTACAATGAAAGTAAAGAATGATGTGCTGTTGTGATTGGGAATCAGATGTGACTGTAATGATATCTACAGTGGGTAGATATGCAACAACCTTGTTATCCAAGGCAAATCTCTGAGAAAAAAAGAAGAAAATAATTATTTGCATTTTATTATTAGGGGTTTAAGCGCGTAGTGCTGACGGATGACGGGTCACGGATGAGCAATTTCCATGTAAAACTGATCGTGCAGACCAAACCGTAAGTTGTAGAGACTTGAAACTTGGACGGATGGTAGTACTCACACCTACAATGTGACCGTGGCTCGCCCCAATCGGCGCTACAGCGATCGAACATATGAAGTCGCTCATAACTTCTAAACCGTCAGTTGCAGGCTCAAGTGTCTTATGTCATTGGAATCCTTGGTTCATGCCGGACAAAATGCATGCCTCCGATTCGATCGTGAGCCTGGCGAAATTTTCGTCTATTTCACATTTTTTGCAAAACCTACTATTGCGAACTAATCCTAGGTTTTTCGCCTGATTGGGACCAAACCAGTGCAGAAAGATTCTCTGGAGAGTGAATATCAATAATTATCAAAACAAAGTGGAACGTTCGACTCACCATCGCAAAGGAATGCCAAAATGTTTGAAGGGCGTAGGGCCACTTTTAGTAAAATGCCTATAACTCCTGAACGGAAAGAGATATCTTCGCCAAACTCGGAACACTTATGTAAGAGCTTAAGCTGAGGTCACAGGAAAAGAATCGCGGAGATTGGCCACTTGATGGCGCTATAAAAGGGACAAAACATAAAAATGGCTGTAACTAGGCAACCATTTGTCCTATCGGAGGAGCTCGAGCTGGAGACGGACCTCATGTGAAGTCAATTTAGTTCTCACTGTCTTGTCAGTTAGAAATGCTTACAGGTCAGCTACCTGATCAAAGTCTTAAAAACCCTTTCATATTTGTCATTTGGCAGTGATACTTATTGAATCAAAATTGTTATAAACTGAACAAGAACAGACAGATTTCACCATTCTATCACCATATAAAAAATACTATTGCTCAAATTGTCAAATATTAATTAAAAGACATCCTCAGTTTCTGTAAAACAGTGGTCATTATCAAAAAGCCCTGTGAGTGTTCACAATAATAATAATAATTTGATTTGACTTGACTTGACAGGTGTTCATAAACAGTTCCATAGCTCATATTACAATTTTGTTGTTCATAACATTAATTTTAGCTGCTATATTTAATTTCATTAGAACTAATTGTCACTGTATTCCTCCATCAACTGGTTAGCCAGAAGAGTCAAACTTTTTTGTTAACTTATCTCTGTTCTACATAAACCAAACTATTACATCACTCAGACCTTGAGGACACACACACACAGACAGCCTTATACTGTAGTTGCTTTTGCCTTTAACCCATATTACCTAAACTGTATTCACGTCTTTGTTTTACCACCAGCCTTTCTTAATGTGAGGGTTGGTTCATGGTTAGTGACTTAGCCAATGTGTCACTGTTTCTTTGCCATCAAGTCTAAAACATTTACCTTTTATCATTCAAATAACAAAGAGTTAGCTGTATTTCAATTTAGACCCTCAGTTGAATTTATGGATGGAAATCTTCAATTTCACAAATCCAAATGATCTACACTCTTTTAAACATATTAATCCAGAGAGTGATTCAAAGATTTGATTTGAACCAAATAAGTTGTTATTACCCGTAGCAGACAGAGCTGGATAACCAATCCAATTAAAGCTCGTCCCATGTTCTGTATACTCTTTTTATCAGATTCACTCAGAATTATCGACTTCTGTAAAGTTTGCCATTTCATTTAAGCCATCTGTAATGATAAAACACTCATTCCAGAGGTTAGTGACACAATATACACAAAACGGCAACAGAATGGTACCCCAAAACAAAGTAGTGTAAGGAATTAGGTCAAGTTGAAATGGTTTAATGGTAATCGAATCCAAAGATTCTGAACCAACTTGATTAAAACTGATTTAGAATGAATACAAGTTTTACTGTGTGGAGACGTGCTTATATCGCATTTGGTCTCGTTCTGTATCGCGTATCTTGTCAGTGTCTGCGCTCGCTTGGCCATTTGTTGTGGAAAAAAATAAGGAAAGTGTGTCCAGCTGAATTAATTTAGTATTTTGTTAGACGGGTATAAATAAGCTTAGTTTACCGCGGCAGCCATCGCATGACGGCCTCCTCGTGTGAAGACCGAAGAGTGTAAAGACCATCGACTCTACCGTGCAACTCCACCGGCAGGACACCGGCAAAGGATAAGTATCGCTTTTTATTTCTCCTCTTTCCTATTACTTGTTTCACTTCTGTTTCAGTTTTTATACCAGGTTTACCCACAGCTGCCTCTCCGTTACTACCATCGCCGCCATAGATCTGCCCATGGCAGAGGCAGCCTGCTTAGTAGCACGGAGAGCAAGATCCGTGGTGCGGCGTAACTCAGCCATCTCGTCAGAAGAAAGGCCCTTGCCTTTATCCAGGTCTTTCAGCAGATCAGCCTTGTATGCTTGGAGCACCGCCATCATAAATTGTGTAGCAAATGTTATTGGATAAAACACATCAGCAACTGCCTCAACATTTATATGTACACTCTAAAATAAAGAGTGCTAAAGAGCACTAAAAGTGGTTTGCTGGCTCGTAATCATAGGGGGACCATTTTAGTGCTATATAGCACCTGAACCAACCCAAAGAAACACTGAATAACTTTTTTCCTGTGTGTAGTGCTGAAAACATAAATCACAGAAGTAACTTGTCAACAATCTTGTTTGAATGTTACAGGGACAGATGAGCACACACATGTGCTTATCCGGTGGAGAGTGGCTAATGAGGCCCCCTTCACCGGAAAACGAAATGCAGCCATGAAAGGCTTTGAGTGAGTATACTGCAGAAACCAATGAAACTGATGTCATATGCTGTTAATTCATGTTATTTATTACAAAAATTATAAACAGATATTACAGCACTTCTGATTCTTGATTTGTGTGCAGAACTTTTGTGATGGAGCAGGGCCTGCAAGACAGGGTGACGGCGGCCTTTGTAAAAAAAAAAGGGAAAACCTCAAACAAAAATATAAAGTAAGATCATGTTGTTATTTCTAATACAGAAATCAGTTGACATTGTGCTGTTAAAATGACTGCTTTTGTTTTGTTTGTGCATTTTTGTAGGATCTCAAATGTCCAGCAACCGGTGTGAGCACTGAGGATGGAGAGCCCACAGCAGCATCTTGGAAGTGGTACAGGGCCATGGATGAGGCAACTGGGTGCAGACCCTCCATCGCTCCACCTGCCCTTATTGCCTCATCTGGTCCGGATGTTGCTGTGGCCTCTACATCCTCAGTGAGCCCAGCCCCAGACACACCAAGGGCATCAAGGAAAAGAACCCGGAAATCAATTGAGAATCTGATCAAGGAGATGGAGGAGAGGGAAATGACAAGAGAGCAGGAAGCAGTCGAAAGGGAGGAGAAAAGATGGAGAAAAAGGGAGGAGAAGGAGGAGAGACGAGAACGAGACAGACAAGAGCGGGAGGAGAGACGACATGCTGAGGACAGAGAAAGAGAAGAAAGGTGGCGCCGGGAAGCAAGTCAAAGGGAGGAAAGATTACTTTGCCTTCTTGAATGTATTGCAAATAAATAATGTATATGTATATTTAAACGTGGATTTTTGTGAAGAACAAACATATGTTTGAAATGAGAATTTAATTTCACACACACACACAGACGGGGAGGAAATGAACTCTGCTGGACAATGGCCCTTCATAACCTATGTTGAGACTGTTTGCATCCAAGCTTTAATTGAGGACAATAAGAATGTGAGGGCCTTAGATACGGCTTTGCATGCAACTAGTTCAGCGAATCATGTACATTGTTCGATTCCAGTTCTAGATCCCATGCAGCAGGGTGACTGTGAGGCGGCATAGTCGCAGGTCAAAACACCACTCTTCCGTTCCGACCAAAACATCAAACATGTTCTCCCCACTCAGTGTCTCACCCACTGAGAAACCTGATGAAAGTGCTCTAGTTATTGGCGATTCTATTGTACAGAACGTGAAAATAGAGACACCAGCCACCATAGTCCAATGTTTACCGGGAGCCAGAGCGCCTGACATCTTGGCAAATTTAAAAGTGCTGGCTAATGCTAAACGTAAATTCAGTAAGATTGTTATTCACGCCGGCGCTAATGATGTTCGACTTTGCCAGTCGGAGATCACTAAAAATAACATTAAAGAGGTGTGTGAACTTGCAAGTACGATGTCAGACACTGTAAAATGCTCTGGACCCCTCCCTGCTTACCGGGGTGATGATATACATAGCAGACTGTCATCACTCAAAGGCTGGATGTCTTAAGTGGTGCCCACAGAATAACATAGGTTTCATAGACAATTAGACAAGGTTTTGGGGCAGATCTGACCTGTTGCAAAGAGATGATCTTCATCCATCCAGGGGTGGTGCCGCTCTTCTCTCTAGAAATATGGCACATAGTCTTAGAGTTTGTACTTGATTAACTGGGGCCCAGGTCAAGAAGCAGACAGACTGGCTAAACCGACCGTATGCTAGCCACCTCACATCACAGAAGTCAGCTAATTCTCAGCATCCACCTGGATGATGCGACGGCAGCCATAGTGCGCCAGAACGCCCATAGTGAGTGATGAAGCCAATCAGCAGATATGGGGATTGTTAGGAGGCCATGATGATCAGAGGCCAATGGGCAAATTTGGCCAGGATGCCGAGGTCACACATCTACTCTTTTCGAAAGACATCCTGGGATTTTTCGAAAAGGTGCGAGTCGACAGCTCCACTCTCCCCTTGGCCACTGCCATGTTCGGGCCAATCGCTCAAACCTCCTCAGATAGCTCTCGATGTCGTCCCCTGGCTGCAAGACAGGCACCGGTGTCTCTGATCGATGTATGGGCACTCTAGGCTGTGTTAGTGACCTGGTCGTTGCTGTGGAGAGTGGGCGGCAGCCTACCTGGATGACGTAGTCATCTACAGCCATAACTGGGAGGAACACCTAAGCCATCTACGACAGACCCTGGAGAGAATCCATGCAGCGGGCCTGTCCTTGAACATGGCTAAGTGCGAGTGGGCAAAGCGAGAAACAAACTACCTGGGGTACCATTTGGGCAATGGTGAACTACGGCCACAGGCATGTAAGGTACAAGTAATCCGGGACAGTCCGAGACCTAGAATGAAGAAGGAAGTCCGTTCCTTCCTGGGTCCCGTGGGCTGGTACCTTCGGTTCATCCCTGACTTTGCCTCAATCGCAGCACCACTGACGGACTTACTACAAAAAGCAGGAAAGAACCCAGTGAAATGGACAGAAGCCTGTGAAAAAGCATTCAACTCCCTGAGAGGGAAAATGTGTTCAGCACCAGTGCTGCAGAGCCCGGACTTCAACCGGTGGTTCCTGGTACAGGTGGATGCCTCTGACAAGAGCAGTACTGGCCCAAGGCACTCTGGGGGCAAAGAAGCCTGTGGTGTTTTTGAGCAGGAAGCTATTGCCCAGGGAGACCAGATACTCAACGATCGAAAAGGAGTGCCTCGCAATAAAGTGGGCCCTAGAAGCTCTACGATATTACCTCCTGGGGCGGGAGTTTGACCTAGAGACTGACCATCGGGCACTAACCTGGATACAGTCCATGAAAGACCACAACGCTCGAGTGACTCGATGGTATTTGGCTCTCCAGCCATACAGATTTCAAATCCGTCATTGCCCCGGGAGAAAGAACCTTGTGGCCGACTACCTGTCCAGGTTCCCAGACAGTGCGTGGCTTGAAGAAGGGGGAGGTGATGGGAAGAAGTGACTTTCTTCACCGCTGCAAGTGGCAGCACTGGCACTCATATATGTACACGCACACACATATACTATCATTACTCACCCATCCTGTCCCAGTTTATGCTGCTATCAGCATAGCGGGTGCACACGCTAGCTTGGTAGCACTTGGTCAGTCATCCACACTCCATCCTCTCCCTCAGTCATTATGCAGTCATGCCATCCGTATAAATCACACATAAACTTTGTATACGGTTTTATGTTTTATTGTTTAATCGTCTGTTTTACATGTTGCCATAGCCGGGTTACTTGACGCTGTGCTGGCGAACTAGAGGTTGCGGAGGGCGATCGCTTTTGACGACATCGGCTGGCATCGCGCCAGCGCGGCAGTCTAAGGACCCGGTGAAACCATGTTTGTTTGTGTTGTGGGGTACCCGAATGTTTCAATCTGAAAAGAGAAACAGATTGGTGACAACTAATATATGGTTGTTTTATATTACGGTTGCAAATGCGTGGTTATCTGTTTTAATACATTACCGAGTGAAGTTATTGTATAAATCTTAAAGTGAATGATTAGATAATAACTGGTATAACTTACCGTTTAATAGTCGTGCCTGGAAAACGGGTGGAGTCTGGTCTTTAAAACTTGGCGCCAGATTTCAAATGTGGCTTGTTAACCAAGTCGAGCAGACGTGCTACTGTGGTGCCATGAGATAAAACCCCTTTCTATATTAGTAGATGCAAGTGGAAAGCCTGTATATATTTATTATATCATTGTTTGGTTTATTTTGGTACTCCCCTTGTTAACCAAGTCGAGCAGACGTGCTACTGTGGAGCCATGAGCTAAAACCCCTTTCTATATCAGTAGATGCAAGTGGAAAGTCTGTATATATTTATTATGTCATTGTTTGGTTTATTTTGGTACTTTTTTCCCCCTATGGCATTTATATTTGTAGATATATTGGTTTGGACTGAGCACTTGTAAATAGCTACACTGCTGGACTGTTGGATTATCGGTGCATGTGTAAATAAACCACCAGTTTACACTAAAGA
The DNA here is from genome assembly GCF_001515645.1 of Sinocyclocheilus grahami. Lineage (NCBI taxonomy): Eukaryota > Metazoa > Chordata > Actinopteri > Cypriniformes > Cyprinidae > Sinocyclocheilus > Sinocyclocheilus grahami. Next base: position 4,473 of record NW_015507888.1, on the reverse strand, counting down.
AAATCTGCGGGGTAAGTCTTTTTTTTTTGACATTAACACGTCCTGCAGTAGACTGAGGAGACCCATTCTTGGCCTATCAAAGTCTGCTGCATCACAGCAATATTCACCCTAATCCAGGCCCAGAGCAGGTGCAGCTGCAAAGTCCAGATGAGTTCAAGAATAGCGATGGTTTGCGCTTCTTTCATCTTAATGTGCGTAGTATGGTAAATAAAATAGACCTCATAAGAGTATGGGCTGAGTCAACGAACTCTGATATTATTGTTCTATCCGAGACATGGTTCAATAAATCTATTACAAACTCCATGATACACATCGAGGGATACAACGTCTACAAATCAGATCGCACAAAAAAAAGGTGGTGGAGTAGCAATTTATGTTAAATCGACGTTAAATTGTACTTGTATTCATTCTAGCAGCAAGCCAAATTGTGTTGAACTTTTGACAGTTAAATTATCATTTTCAAATGGTCCCGATATCATTGTGATTGGAGGTTATCGTCCACCGTCAGCATCAAGTGAAGCTATCACTTCACTTACCGATCTTCTTCACAACTGGACCAACTCAGAGCTGATTTTGCTTGGGGATTTAAACTGGGATCAAAAATATCTGATCCATTCAAGGACATTTGTGACTCTCTTTGTTTGGAGCAATTGATTAACCCTCCAACCCGGATAAATCAAAAAGATCCAAATAAATCTTCGCTAACTTATGTTATTTTAGCTAATGCTCCTCATAGATTTTCTGCAACTGGAATTTTTAGTAACGATGTTAGTGATTATTGTGCACTAGTATGTGTGAGACATTGTAGGATTTTAAAAAGTTCACCACGTATTATTTTGAGGCGTCAATTTAAACATTTTAATGAGCAAGCCTTTTTGCAGGATATTTATGAGACTGATTTATTTACTGTCTCATTGATATCCGATGTTAATTAAGCATGGGAGTATTTTAAATATTTCAAACATGCTCCTGTTAAAAGAATTATGGTAAGAGGCAGAGATAATCCCTGGTTTAACGAGTTAATCGCTTCTCCTATTAAAGAGCGAGATGCTGCATGGGCCACAGCAAAAAAAATAAAAAATAACCATTTGGATTGGGTACGTTATAGAACACTAAGAAATAATTGTACAAAATTAGTTAAGAACTCTAAATGTTATTATTATTTAAACATGATAAATTAAAATCTGAATGATCTAACTAAATTTTGGAAATTGACCAAATCAGTCTCTGGGCTAAAATCTTCTATTAGTTTACCTGAATATTTAAAGGTTAAGGAAAGAATTATAAAGGGAAAAGAAAATATTGTTAATGCCTTTAATAGTCATTTTATTGCTGCTGGTTTAACTTCTGATGTTAGTAATTTATCAGAACATAAAACAAAGGTGAGTGTTGATTTATGTCATCCTACCTCAGCATTTTACTTTTACTCCTATTTTAGTAGCTCAAGTTCACAAAGCTCTATTAAAATTAGATTGTAAAAAATCAGCAGGCCCGGATAATATAGAGCCTTATTTTTTTTTAAATTGTGGCAGATTTCATAGCGGAACCAATTACTGCTATGTTTAATTTAAGTTTAACTTCAAATGTAATTCCACATGCATGGAAATCAGCTATGGTTCTCCCTTTGTTAAAAGGGGGTGACCCTTTTGAATTAGGCAATTACAGACCTATTTCAAGGCTATCAGTTATTGCGAAAGTATTTGAATCTCTTGTAAATTATCAAGTAAAACAGTTTTTATTGAAAAATAATATTTTAAATGAATTTCAATCAGGTTTCCGCTCAGGTCATAGTACTATTACAGCTGTTATGTTGACTACAAATTATATTATTACATGCCTAGATAATAAACAGTACTGTGCTGCTCTATTTGTTGATCTCTCTCCAAAGCATTTGATTCTGTAGATCACAAAATCTTATTGCAGAGGCTCAGTTGCTTGGGTTTTAGTAAAATTTGTCTAAATTGGTTCAATAATTATCTGACAGAAAGAATGCAGTGTGTCTCCTCGGAAGGGAACTGTATTGAAAGAGTAAATAGTTATAGATACTTGGGCTTATGGCTTGATGAACGGTTGGGTTTTAATATTCATATTGAAAATCTTCTAAAAAAGCTCAGACCTAAATTGGGTTTTCTTTTTCGTGCTTTCCTTTTGAAGCAAAAAAAAAGAATTAGTCCTACACTGAAAAGAAACAACTTTGGATATGGGGATGTGGTTTATATGCATGCAAACTTGTCCTTACTAAGGAAGTTGGATAGTATATATCATGCTGCAATACGATTTGTGACAAATACATCTTCACGTTCCCATCACTGTAGTTTGTACAAAATAGTTGGTTGGTCATCCTTGTACCAAAGGAGAAAAATGCATATGTTATTATTTACTGCCAAGGCATTATTATGTAAGCTGCCAACTTATATTTGTAATCTTTTATCATATTATACTTGTAATTATAGCACTAGAAACTCTTACAAACTACATTTGACTGTTCCTAGAGTACACTCTGAATTTGGCAAAACTGCCTTTTTCTCCTATGGTCCTAGGCTATGGAATGAAATGCAGAGTGTTATGATGTTAGAAACAATTCCATCTCTAAATATTTTTAGAAATCTTTTGGAGTTCTACCTGGAAGAAACTTGTGAATGTTTTATGTAATTTTTAATATGATGTTGGATGATATTTTTTATTATTTTTTGTTTTATGTGTGTCTAATCTGTATGTGAAACTTTCTGTGCTGCCATTTTGGCCAGGACTACCTGGTAGAAGAGATTTATATCTCAATGGGAT
>NW_015507888.1:0-1180 GCF_001515645.1 Sinocyclocheilus grahami | reverse complement strand
AATGTTTTTGTCTCGTTGCTCCGGCCGGACAGGACATCACAGTATGGTAGGGCGTAACATTTCCGTCACACGCTTGAGGTATTCAGCCAATCACAACGCTCTGGATAGCTGGTCAATCAGAGCACACCTCACTTTTCAGACCGATGAGCTTTGTAAAAATCGACGCGTTTCAGAAAGGCGGGGCAGAGATAAGAAACAATAATGTACAGTATGTGGAAAATAATGTGTTTTTGAACCTTAAACCACATAAACACATTTCTTTACACCAAATAATGTTCTTTTTAGCAACATCATATAACCCCTTTAATTGATGTTCAACAAATAATAAAAAAAAGATAAAGCTTGGCTTATTGAATACCAGGTCCCTTTCTACGAAAGCACTTTTAGTAAATGATATGATCACCGATCATAAACTAGATGTGCTTTGTTTGACAGAAACCTGGCTAAAACCAGATGATTACATTACTTTAAACGAGTGTACCCCCCAAGATTACTGTTATAAACATGAGCCGTGTCTAAAAGGTAAAGGAGGAGGTGTTGCTACAGTTTATAGCAATATCTTCAGTATTTCTAAGAGGTCAGGTTTCAAGTATAATTTGTTTGAAGTAATGGTGCTTCATATAACGTTATGTTTGTACTGGCTACTGTATACAGGCCACCAGGGCACCATACAGACTTTATTAAAGAATTTGCTGATTTTATATCTGAGTTAGTGCTGGCTGCAGATAAAGTCTTAATTGTTATAGTCCTTCACGTCCGCTACGATCTCAAAACTCTGGCCATATGATAATACCTAGAATATCAAAATCAACTGTAGGCGGCAGATCCTTTTCCTATTTAACACCCAAACTCTGGAACAATCTACCAAACACTGTTCGGGAGGCAGACACACTCTGTCAGTTTAAATCTAGATTAAAGACCCATCTCTTTAACCTGTTTTACGCATAATACTCTATCACATTTCTATAATTCAGATCCGTTAAAGGATTGTTAGGCTGCATTAATTAGGTAAACCTGAACCTTGAACACTTTCCATAACACCCAATGTACTTGTTACATTGTTAGAAGAATGGCTAATATTAGTCTGTTTCATTCTTATTCCGAGGTCACCGTAGCCACCCAGATCAGTCCATAACCAGATTAGATGGTGGATCAGTATGGCGGGCCTTCCGGTCCAAAA